>NW_026110095.1:70000-80000 GCF_013377495.2 Cygnus atratus | reverse complement strand
TGGCTGGCTGCCTGGCCGGTTTTCTTTAGCTGTTTTTGAAAATAAATATTATCATTGTTTATTATTATTATTATTATTATTATTATTATTATTATTATTATTCATTATTATTCATTATTATTTATTAATATTAATTAAAATATAATAATAAAATTATATAATATAATATAGATAATATATAATATATAATATATACATTTTATATATATTTACATATAATTATGTATATAATAATATAATTATAATGTATAAGTACATATATAATATAATTATATAATATAATAAAAAATATAAAAAAATATTAATGTTAATTATTATTTTCCGCTGTAGCTAGCTTTAGGAATCGTGTCATTACTTACCGTCTTTCGAAACCTCATCCCTCCCCACCCTCCCCAGGCGAACAGCAGTGGAGCTCACCTGGCGGCTCGCCGGGCAGCAGGGGTCATGGAATAGACTTGGCTGGGTGGCCGACCCCCACGCCCCCCCCACCTGCCAGCTCCAAAGGCACGGTTGGCGGGCTGCGGGGAGGCCAAATTAGGTGACCTAGCGTTCACGTGTGTGGAAACGCATCGATCGGCAAAATCGGTGGGACGGTCCGCAAAAGAAGGCTAGCACAGCAAAGCAGAGCAGAGCAGTGCAAAGCGAGGCGAAACAAACCAAAGCTCTGCAAGGAAAAAACCGGTGGCAAATCAGGCCTAGGAACGGCAAAGGAAAACAGCGCCAGGAAAAGCAAAGCAAAGCAGAGTAGGAACAGCAAGGCAGAGCAAAGAAAAGGAAATCGGTGCCAGCAATACAAACCAAATCAAAAAAAAGCAGCGCTAAGGAAAGCAAATCGAAGCAAGTGCAGGAAAAGCAAAGCGGAGAAGAGCAAGGAAAAGCAAAGCAAGGAAAAGTAAAGCAAAGCAAAACAAAGCAAAGCAAAGCGCGACAAAGGCAAGCAAAGCAAAGAAGGGCCAGGAAAAGCAAAGCAAAACAGGGCCGGGGAAGACAAAGCAGAGCAAGGCAAAACAAAGCAAAGCAGCGCAAGGAAAAGCAAAGCGGTACTTTTTGTCCTTTGGGGAATCACGTAATGTCACTTAGCGTCCTAAAAAACCTCACCCAACACCATTCCCAGACGAATAGCAGCGGCGGGACCCACCTGGAGGCTCGCCGCAGAGCGGGGGATGCAGAAGAGACAGTGCCGGGTGGCCAGCCCTCCTGCCCCCACCCTCCGGTTCCGAGGGGACACTCGCCGGGCTACGGGGAGGCCAAGGTGTGCGTCTGAGGGTTTATGCGTTCATAAATACACCGATCGACTCATCGGCAAAATCGGCGGGACAGTCTGCAAAAGAAGCCTAGCGCAGCAAAGCAGAGCAGAGCATTGCAAAGGAAAGCGGAGCAAGACAAAGCAAAGCCCTGCTAGGGAAAAGAAAGCGGAATGAAGAAAAGCAAAGTCAAGGAGGGCCAGGAAAAGCGAAACAAAGCAGGGTGAGAAAAACCGAAGCAAAGGAGGTCCAGGAAAAGAAAAGCGGTGTCGTGAATACAAAGTAAAGCCAAACAAAGCAAAGCAGGGCCCGGAAAAGCAAAACAAAGAAGGGCGAGAAAAACCGAAGCAAAGGAGGTCCAGGAAAAGAAAAGCGGTGTCATGAATACAAAGTAAAGCCAAACAAAGCAAAGCAGGGCCCGGAAAAGCAAAACAAAGAAGGGCGAGAAAAACCGAAGCAAAGGAGGTCCAGCAAAAGCAAAGTGGCGCCGTGAACACAAAGCAAAGCCAAGCAGGTCCAGGGAAAGCTAAACAAAGAGGGGCAGAAAAAAATAAATAAATAAATAAAAAATGGCAGGGCCAAGAAAAGCGAGGCGATGCAGTGAATACAAAGCAAAGCAAAGCACAGCAAAGCAAAACAAAGCAAAGCATGGCAAGGAAAAGCAAAGCAGACCAAGGCAAAGCAAAGTAGCACAAGGAAAAGCAAAGCAAGGCCAGGAAAGGCAAAGCAAAGGACTTTGAGGCAAGGCAAAGCACAGCAGGGGTAGGAGAAGCAACGCAAAGCAGAGAAGAAAAAGCAAAGCGGTGCCAGGAATACGAAGCAAAGCTAAACAAAGGAAAGCATGGCCAGAAGAGGCAAAACGTAGCAGGGCCAGGGAAGGCAAAGCAGAGCAAGGCAAAGCAAAGCCCTGCAAGGAAAAAGAAAGCCTTATCAGGCAAAGAAAAGTCAAGCAGGGCCAGGAAAAGCAAAACAAATCAGGGTCAGTAAAAACAAAGCAAAACAGGGCCAGGAAAAACAAAGCAGTGCCACGAATGCAAAGCGAAGCAAAGCACAGCAGGGCCAGGAAAAGCAAAGCAAAGAAAAACAGCGCTGTGAAAACAAAACGTGTAGTGTAGTTACTTAGTGTCGTTCGAGATCGCACCCCCCACCCGCCCCAGACGAACAGGGAGGGGCCCGTTGCCGGGTTACGGGGAGGCGGGGGCGTTCAAGAAGGCGAGGGTGTGGCAGCAGCCCCCCGGTTGCCTCGGGCCGCCGGTCGCTCTGACATCAGAGGCTCCTGCTCGGCCACGAGTGGCTCGCCACCTGTGCGACTCAGTTTGGCTGGCTGCCTGGCCGGTTTGCTTTAGCTGCTTATCATTATATAAATGATCTCTCTCTCTCTCTCTCCCTCTCTCCCTCTCTCTCTCATATGTACTACTTAAAAGTTATTAAAAAAGAAAGTACTAAATAATAGTAAATGTATATATAATTAAAACATAATAAAAATAGTAGTAGTAATAATAATAAAAATCGTTGTCTGTTTCCCACTTTCCTTTTAGGAATCAAGTAGTTACTTAGCGTTGTTCGCAACACCCACCCTCCCCAGACAAATAGCAACGGGGCCCACCTAGCGGCTCGCCGGACAGCAGGGGCCACAGAATAGACCTGGCCCGGTGGCCAGATGCCTGTCCCCGTCCGCCAGTTCTGAGGGGACAGTCGCCGAGGTGCGGCGAGGTCAAGGTGTGCGTCTGAGGGTTTATGCGTTCATAAATACACCAATCGACTCATCGGCAAAATCGGCGGGACAGTCTGCAAAAGAAGCCTAGCGCAGCAAAGCAGAGCAGAGCAGAGCAATGCAGAGGAAAGCAGAACAAGACAAGGCAAAGCCCTGCTAGGGAGAAGAAAGCGGCATAAGGAAAAGCAAAGCACGGCCAGAAAAACCAAAGGAAAAAGGTTAAAAATAAAAAAAAAAATAAAAAAAAATTAAAAAAAAAATGCAAAGCAGGGCCAGAAAAAGCAAAGCAAAGCATGGCCAAGAAAGGCAAAGCAGAGCAAGGCAAAGCAAAGCAGAGCAAAGCAGCAGAAGGAAATGCATAGCAGAGCCAGGAACACAAAGCAAAGCAAAACAAAGGAAAGCATGGCCAGAGGGGGGGAAAAAAAAAATAGGGCCAGGGAATACAAAGCACAGCAATGCAAAACAAAGCAAAGCAGCACAAGACAAAGCAAAGCACTGTCTGGAATTCAAGGCAAAGTGAAGCAAAGTAAAACAAAGCAGGGCCAGAAAAGGAAAGAAAAGCAGGGGTAAGAAAAGCAAAGCAAAGCATGGCCAGGAAAGGCAAATCACAGTAAGGCAAAGCAAAGCAGAGCAAAGTAGCACAAGAAAAACAAAGCAGGGCCAAGAAAGGTAGAGCAAAGGAAAGAAAGAAATTGAGGCAAGGCCAAGCACAGCACGGGTAGGAAAACAAAGCAACGTAGAGAAGGGAAAGCAAAGCAGTGCCAGGAATACAAAGCAAAGCTAAACAAAGGAAAGCATGGCCTGAAAAAGCAAAAGAAAGCCTGCGCAGGGAAGGCAAAGCAGAGAAAGGGAAAGCAAGGCAGCACAAGGAAAACTAAAACGGTGTCAAAAAGTGAGGGCAAAGTAAAGCAAAGCAAAAGAAAGCAGGGCCAGAAAAGGAACGAAAATCAGGGATAAGAAAAGCAAAGCAAAGCATGGTCAGGAAAGGCAAAGCAGAGCAAGACAAAGCAAAGGAAAGGAAAGTAGCAGAAGGAAAAGCAAAGCAGGGCCAGGAAAGGTAAAGCCAAGGAAAGAAAGCAGTCTGAGGCAAGGCAAAGCACAACAGGCGTAGGAAAAGTAAAGCAGAGCAGAGAAGGTAAAGCAAAGCAGGGCCAGGAAAGGTAAAGCCAAGGAAAGAAAGCAGTCTGAGGCAAGGCAAAGCACAGCAGGCGTAGGAAAAGTAAAGCAGAGCAGAGAAGGTAAAGGAAAGCCGTGGCAGGAATACAAAGCAAAGAAAGACAAAGGAAAGCATGGCCTGAAAAAGTAAAGCATAGCAGGCCGAGGGAAGGCAAAGCAGAGCAAGGCAAAGCAAAACAAAGTAGCACAAGGAAAAGCAAAGCATTGCCAGGAAAGACAAAGCAAACAAATCAAAGCAAAGCAATCTGAGGCAAAGCAAAGCAAAGCAGGGGAAAATCGGCGGGACGGTCTGCAAGGCAAGCCTAGCACAGCACAGGAGAGCACAGCAATGAAGAGGAAAGCCGAGCAAGACAGAGCAAAGCCCTGCTACGGAAAAGAATGCGGCAGAAGGAAAAGAAATGACAAGCAGGGCCAGGAAAAGCAAAGCGCGGCCGGAAAAACCAAAGCAAAAAGGTCCAAAAATAAAACAAAGCAATGCAATGAATATATACCTCAATTAACCAAAAAAAAAAAAAAAAAAGGGACAAAAAAAAAGCAGGCAAAGCAGGGTCAGGAAAAGCAAAGTAAAGCGTGTCCAGGAAAGGCAAAGCAGAGCAAGGCAAAGCAAAGGAAAGGAGAGTAGCACAAGGAAAAGCAAAGCAGAGCCAGGAAAGGTAAAGCCAAGGAATGAAAGCAGTTTGAGGCAAGGCAAAGCACAGCAGGGGTAGGAAAAGCAAAGCAGGGCACAGAAGGAAAAGGAAAGCAATGCCAGGAATACCAAGCAAAGAAAGACAACGGAAGGCACGGCCTGAAAAAGCAAAAGAAAGCGTGGCCAGGAAAGGCAAAGCGGAGCAAGGCAAAGCAAAGCAAAGGAAAGTAGCACAAGGAAAAGCAAAGCAGGGCCAGGAAAGACAAAGCAAACAAACCAAAGCAAAGCAATCTGAGGCAAAGCAAAGCAAAGCAGAGGCAAGAACAGCGGAGGAAAGGAGAGAAGGAAAAGCAAAGCTGTGCCAGGAAGAGCAGAGCAAAGCAAAGCAGAGCAAGGAAAAACAAAGAGAATCGAAGCAAATGTAAGGAGCTGGCGGCCAGCCCTCCTGCCGCTTCCCAGTGTCTGCGGGGGAAAGACCGCAGGGCCCTCATGCCGGGTAGAGCTGGCGGCCACACTCGCACGGTGGCTGTACCCTGCTCGCCCGCTCCCCGGCCTCCTTGACGCCTCATAGTCCACCGTGACAGTGGGCGAGAACCATGTCTTGCTTTACCTGTTTTTTTTTTACGTATTTATTTATTTATTTATTTATTTAATCGTTGCCTTCCTTCCACTGTACTTGTGGGAATCGTGTAGTTACCTATCGTCGTTCAAAACCTCACCCAACACCATCCCCAGACGAGTAGCACTGGGGACCACCTGGCGGATCGCCGCACGGCTGGGGCCCCAGAATTGACCTTGTCGGGCGGCCAGGCCTGCTGCCCCCACCCTCCGGTTCCGAGGGGACAGTCTTCGGGCCGCGGGGAGGCCAAGCTGTGTGTCTGAGGGTTTATGCGTTCATAAATATACCAGTCGACTCGTCGGCAAAATCGGCGCGACGGTCTGCAAGGCAAGCCTAGCACAGCACAGGAGAGCACAGCGATGAAGAGGAAAGCCGAGCAAGACAGAGCAAAGCCCTGCTACGGAAAAGAATGCGGCAGAAGGAAAAGAAATGACAAGCAGGGCCAGGAAAAGCAAAGCGCGGCCGGAAAAACCAAAGCAAAAAGGTCCAAAAATAAAACAAAGCAATGCAATGAATACATATCCTCAATTAAAAAAAAAAAAAAAGGGTCAAAAAAAAAAAAAAAAAACACAAGCAAAGCAGGGTCAGGAAAAGCAAAGTAAAGCGTGTCCAGGAAAGGCAAAGCAGTGCAAGGCAGAGCAAAGGAAAGGAGAGTAGCACAAGGAAAAGAAAAGCAGCGCCGGGAAATGTAGAGCCAAGGAAAGAAAGCAGTTTGAGGCAAGGCAAAGCACAGCAGGGGTAGGAAAAGCAAAGCAGAGCAGAGAAGGTAAAGCAAAGCCGTGGCAGGAATACAAAGCAAAGCAAAACAAAGGAAAGCACGGCCTGAAAAAGCATGGCCAGGAAAGGCGAAGCAGAGCAAGGCAAAGCAAAGCAGTGCAAACTGGTACAAGGAAAGTCACAGCAGTGCCAGGAAACGTATAGCAAAGTAAAGAAAGCAGTTTGAGGCAAGGCGAAGCACAGCAGGGGTAGGAGAATACAAAGCAGAGCAGATAAAGTAAAACCAAGCGGTGCCAGGAATACCAAGCAAAGAAAGACAAAGGAAAGCATGGCCTGAAAAAGCAAAGGAAAGCATGGCCAGAAAAAGCAAAAGAAAAAGCGTGGGCAGCAAAGGCAAAGCAGAGCAAGGCAAAGCAAAGCAAATGAAAGTAGCACAAGGAAAAGCAAACAAATCAAAACAAAAAGTTCGAGGTAAGGCAAAGCACAGGAGGGGTAGGAAAAGCTAAGCAGAGCAGAGAAGGTAAAGCAAAACAGGGCCAGGAATACAAAAAGAAGCAAAAGAAAGCATGGCCAGGAACGGTAAAGCCAAGGAAAGAAAGCAGTTTGAGGCAAGGCAAAGCACAGCAGGGGCAGGAGAAGCAAAGCAGAGCAGAGAAAGTAAAACCAAGCGGTGCCAGGAATACCAAGCAAAGAAAGACAAAGGAAAGCACGGCCTGAAAAAGCAAAGGAAAGCATGGCCTGAAAAAGCAAAAGAAAGCGTGGGCAGCAAAGGCAAAGCAGAGCATTGCAAAGCAAAGCCCTGCAAGGAAAAAGAAAGCCTTATCAGGCAAAGAAAAGTCAAGCAGGGCCAGGAAAAGCAAAACAAATCAGGGTCAGTAAAAACAAAGCAAAACAGGGCCAGGAAAAACAAAGCAGTGCCACCAATGCAAAGCGAAGCAAAGCACAGCAGGGCCAGGAAAAGCAAAGCAAAGAAAAGCAGCGCTGTGAAAACAAAACGTGTAGTTACTTAGTGTCGTTCGAAATCGCACCCCCCACCCGCCCCAGACGAACAGGGAGGGGCCCGTTGCCGGGTTACGGGGAGGCGGGGGCGTTCAAGAAGGCGAGGGTGTGGCAGCAGCCCCCCGGTTGCCTCGGGCCGCCGGTCGCTCTGACATCAGAGGCTCCTGCTCGGCCACGAGTGGCTCGCCACCTGTGCGACTCAGTTTGGCTGGCTGCCTGGCCGGTTTGCTTTAGCTGCTTATCATTATATAAAATGATCTCTCTCCCTCTCTCCCTCTCTCCCTCTCTCCCTCTCTCTCTCTCTCTCTCTCTCTCTATGTACTACTTAAAAGTTATTAAAAAAGAAAGTACTAAATAATAGTAAATGTATATATAATTAAAACATAATAAAAAAAGTAGTAGTAATAATAATAAAAATCGTTGTCTGTTTCCCACTTTCCTTTTAGGAATCAAGTAGTTACTTAGCGTTGTTCGCAACACCCACACCTCCCCAGACAAATAGCAACGGGGCCCACCTAGCGGCTCGCCGGACAGCAGGGGCCACAGAATAGACCTGGCCCGGTGGCCAGATGCCTGTCCCCGTCCGCCAGTTCTGAGGGGACAGTCGCCGAGGTGCGGCGAGGTCAAGGTGTGCGTCTGAGGGTTTATGCGTTCATAAATACACCAATCGACTCATCGGCAAAATCGGCGGGACAGTCTGCAAAAGAAGCCTAGCGCAGCAAAGCAGAGCAGAGCAGAGCAATGCAGAGGAAAGCAGAAGCAAGACAAAGGCAAAGCCCTGCTAGGGAGAAGAAAGCGGCATAAGGAAAAGCAAAGCACGGCCAGAAAAACCAAAGGAAAAAGGTTAAAAAAAAAAAAAAAAAAAAAAACCAATAAAAAAAAAAAAAAAGCAGGGCCAAAAAAAGCAAAGCATGGCCAAGAAAGGCAAAGCAAGAGCAAGGCAAAAAGCAAAGCAGAGCAAAGCAGCAGGCAAAGCAAAGGCAAAAGAAATGCATAGCAGAGCCAGGAACACAAAGCAAAGCAAAACAAAAAGGAAAGCATGGCCAGAGGGGGGGGAAAAAAAAAAAGCAATAGGGCCAGGGAAATACAAAGCACAGCAATGCAAAAACAAAGCAAAGCAGCACAAGACAAAGCAAAGCACTGTCTGGAATTCAAGGCAAAGTGAAGCAAAGTAAAACAAAGCAGGGCCAGAAAGGAGGAAAGAAAAAGCAGGGGTAAGAAAAGCAAAGCAAAGCAAAGCATGGCCAGGAAAGGCAAATCACAGTAAGGCAAAGCAAAGCAGAGCAAAGTAGCACAAGAAAAACAAAGCAGGGCCAAGAAAGGTAGAGCAAAGGAAAAAAGAAATTGAGGCAAGGCCAAGCACAGCACGGGTAGGAAAAAAAAAGCAACGTAGAGAAGGGAAAGCAAAGCAGTGCCAGGAATACAAAGCAAAGCTAAAAAAGGAAAGCATGGCCTGAAAAAGCAAAGAAAGCCTGCGCAGGGAAGGCAAAGCAGAGAAAGGGAAAGCAAGGCAGCACAAGGAAAAAACTAAAACGGTGTCAAAAAGTGAGGGCAAAGTAAAGCAAAGCAAAAGAAAGCAGGGCCAGAAAAGGAACGAAAATCAGGGATAAGAAAAGCAAAGCAAAGCATGGTCAGGAAAGGCAAAGCAGAGCAAAGACAAAGCAAAGCAAAGGAAAGTAGCAAAGGAAAAGCAAAGCAGGGCCAGGAAAGGTAAAGCCAAGGAAAGAAAGCAGTCTGAGGCAAGGCAAAGCACAGCAGGCCAGGAAAAGTAAAGCAGAGCAGAGAAGAAAAGCAAAGCAGTGCCAGGAATACAAAGCAAAGCAAAACAAGGAAAGCACGGCCTGAAAAGCAAAGCATGGCCAGGAAAAGGCAAAGCAGAGCAGCAAGGCAAAGCAAAGCAGTGCAAACTGGCACAGGAAAGTCAAAGCATGGCCAGGAAACAAAGCAAAGTAAAGAAAGCAGTTTGAGGCAAGGCAAAGCACAGCAGGGGTAGGAGAATAAAAGCAGAGCAGAGAAAGTAAAACCAAGCGGTGCCAGGAAAGAAGCAAAGCAAAGACAAAGGAAAGCATGGCCTGAAAAAGCAAAGGAAAGCATGGCCTGAAAAAGCAAAAGAAAGCGGGGGCAGCAAAGGCAAAGCAAGCAAGGCAAAGCAGCAAAGGAAAGTAAAGCAAGCAGCAAAAGCAAACAAATCAAAAACAAAAAGTTCGAGGTAAGGCAAAGCACAGCAAAGGGTAGGAAAAAGCTAAAGCAGGAGCAGAGAAGGTAAAGCAAAACAGTGCAGGAAAAAAAAAAGGTGCAAAAGAAAGCATGGCAGGAAAGGTAAAGAAAAAGAAAGCAGGCAAGGCAAAGCACAGCAAAAAAAGCAAAGCAAGCAGGGGTAGGAAAGAAATACAAAGCAAAGCAGAGGAAAGTAAAAAAAAAAAAGCGGTGGCCAGGAAAACCAAAGCAAAGGCAAAGCAAGCAAAGCAGAAGCCGGCAAAGCAGAAAAAAGGAAAGCAAGCCAGAAAAAGCAAAAGAAAGCAGTGGCCAGGCAAAGCACAGGCCAAAAAGCAAAACAAAGCAAAAGGAAAGCAAAAGCGAAAAAAAAGCAAAGAAAGCAAAAAAGGAACAAGCAGCAAAAAAAAAGCAAAGGCAAAGCACAGGCCAGGAAAAGCAAAGCAGAGCAAGGCAAAGCAAAGGAAAGGAGAGCACAAAAGGAAAAGCAAAGCAGGCCAGGAAAGGTAAAGCCAAGAAAAAAGCAGTTTGAGGCAAGGCAAAGCACAGCAGGGGTAGGAGAAGCAAAGCAGGGCACAGAAGGAAAAGGAAAGCAATGCCAGGAATACCAAGCAAAGAAAGACAAGGGAAAGCACGGCCTGAAAAAGCAAAAAAGCGTGGCCAGGAAAGGCAAAGCAGAGCAAGGCAAA
>NW_026110095.1:0-67500 GCF_013377495.2 Cygnus atratus | reverse complement strand
CATAATAAAAAAAAAAGTAGTAGTAATAATAATAAAAATCGTTGTCTGTTTCCCACTTTCCTTTTAGGAATCAAGTAGTTACTTAGCGTTGTTCGCAACACCCCCCTCCCCAGACAAATAGCAACGGGGCCCACCTAGCGGCTCGCCGGACAGCAGGGGGGCCACAGAATAGACCTGGCCCGGTGGCCAGATGCCTGTCCCCGTCCGCCAGTTCTGAGGGGACAGTCGCCGAGGTGCGGCGAGGTCAAGGTGTGCGTCTGAGGGTTTATGCGTTCATAAATACACCAATCGACTCATCGGCAAAATCGGCGGGACAGTCTGCAAAAGAAGCCTAGCGCAGCAAAGCAGAGCAGAGCAGAGCAATGCAGAGGAAAGCAGAGCAAGACAAAGCAAAGCCCTGCTAGGGAGAAGAAAGCGGCATAAGGAAAAGCAAAGCACGGCCAGAAAAACCAAAGGAAAAAGGTTAAAAATAAAATAAATAAAAAATAAATAAAAAAAAAAAAAAAAAAAAAAAACAAAGCAAAGCAGGGCCAGAAAAAAAAGCAAAGCAAAGCATGGCCAAGAAAGGCAAAGCAGAGCAAGGCAAAGCAAAGCAAAGCAAAGCAGCACAAGGAAATGCATAGCAGAGCCAGGAACACAAGCAAAGCAAAAGTGCAAGGAAAGCATGGCCAGAGGGGGGGCAAAAAAAAAAGGGCCAGGGAATACAAAGCAAGCAAGCAAAACAAAGCAAAGCAGCACAAGGACAAAGCAAAGCACTGTCTGGAAAAAGGCAAAGTGAAGCAAAGTAAAACAAAGCAGGGCCAGAAAAGGAAAGAAAAGCAGGGGTAAGAAAAGCAAAGCAAAGCAGGGCCAGGCAAAGCAAATCAAGGCAAAGCAAAGCAGAGCAAAGTAGCACAAGAAAAACAAAGCAGGGCCAAGAAAGGTAGAGCAAAGGAAAGAAAGCAAATTGAGGCAAGGCCAAGCACAGCAGGGGTAGGAAAGCAAAGCAAAGCAGAGAAGGAAAAGCAAAAGCAGCAGTGCCAGGAATACAAAGCAAAGCTAAACAAAGGAAAGCATGGCCTGAAAAAGCAAAAAGGAAAGCATGCGCAGGAAAGGCAAAGCAGAGCAAGGCAAAGCAAAGGAAAGGAAAGTAGCACAAGGAAAAGCAAAAGCAGTGAGCAACGAAAGAAAGGTAAGAGCAAAGGAAAGAAAAGCAGTTTGAGGCAAGGCAAAGCACAGCAAAGGGGCAGGAAAGCAAAGCAGAGCAAGAAGGTAAAGCAAAGCAGAGAAGGGAAAGAAAGCAGTAGCAGGAAACAAAGCAAAGCAAAACAAAGGAAAGCACGGCAAAAAAAGCATGGCCAGGAAAGGCAAAGCAGAGCAAGGCAAAGCAAAGCAAAGGAAAAAGCTGGTAGCAAGGAAAAGTCAAGCAGTGCCAGGAAAGGGAAAGCAAGAAAGAAAAAGCAGTTTGAAGGCAAAGGCAAAGCACAGCAGGGCAAGAAGTAGGAATACAAGAAAGCAAAAGCAAAGGCAGAGAAAGAAAAAAAAAAGCAAGCGGCCAGGAATACAAGCAAAGAAAGACAAAGGAAAAGCATGGCCTGAAAAAGCAAAAAGAAAAAGCGGGGCCAGCAAAGGCAAAGCAGAGCAAGGCAAAGCAAAAGCAAAGGAAAGTAGCAGAAGGAAAAAGCAAAGAGGGCAGGCCAGGAAAGGTAAAGCCAAGGAAAGAAAGCAGAGTCAGAGGAGGCAAGGCAAAGCACAGCAGGGGTAGGAAAAGCAAAAGCAGAGCAGAGAAAGTAAAACCAAGCAGTGCAGTGCCAAGCAATACGAAGCAAAGAAAGACAAAGGAAAAGCATGGCCTGAAAAAGCAAAGAAAGCAGGCGTAGCAGGCCAGCAAAGGCCAGCAAAAGCAAAGCAAGGCAAGGCAAAGCAAAGCAAAGGCAAAGTAGCACAAGGAAAAGCAAAGCAGGGCCAGGAAAGACAAAGCAAACAAACCAAAGCAAAGCAATCTGAGGCAAAGCAAAGCAAAGCAGAGGGCAAGAACAGCGGAGGAAAGGAGAGAAGGAAAAGCAAAGCTGTGCCAGGAAGAGCAGAGCAAGCAAAGCAAAGCAGAGCAAGGAAAAACAAAGAGAATCGAAGCAAATGTAAGGAGCTGGCGGCCAGCCCTCCTGCCGCTTCCCAGTGTCTGCGGGGGAAAGGACCGCAGGGCCCTCATGCCGGGTAGAGCTGGCGGCCACACTCGCACGGTGGCTGTACCCTGCTCGCCCGCTCCCCGGCCTCCTTGACGCCTCATAGTCCACCGTGACAGCGGGCAAGAACCATGTCTTGCTTTACCTGTTTTTTTTTTACGTATTTATTTATTTATTTATTTATTAATCGTTGCCTTCCTTCCACTGTACTTGTGGGAATCGTGTAGTTACCTATCGTCGTTCAAAACCTCACCCAACACCATCCCCAGACGAGTAGCACTGGGGACCACCTGGCGGATCGCCGCACGGCTGGGGCCCCAGAATTGACCATGTCGGGCGGCCAGGCCTGCTGCCCCCACCCTCCGGTTCCGAGGGGACAGTCTTCGGGCCGCGGGGAGGCCAAGCTGTGTGTCTGAGGGTTTATGCGTTCATAAATATACCAGTCGACTCGTCGGCAAAATCGGCGCGGACGGTCTGCAAGGCAAGCCTAGCACAGCACAGGAGAGCAGAGCGATGAGGAGAAGTAGCACAAGGAAAGCCGAGCAAGACAAAGCAAAGCCCTGCTACGGAAAAGAATGCGGCAGAAAGGAAAAGAAATGACAAGCAGGGCCAGGAAAAGCAAAAGCGCGGCCGGAAAAAAACAAAGCAAAAAAGCACGGCCTGAGGTCCAAAAAAAAAACAAAGCAATGCAATGAATATATGCCTCAATTAAAAAAAAAAAAAAAAAAAAAGGGGGAAAAAAAAAAAGGCAGGCAAAGCAGGGTCAGGAAAAAAGCAAAGTAAAGCGTGTCCAGGAAAGGCAAAGCAGTGCAAGGCAAAGCAAAGGAAAGGAGAGTAGCACAAGGAAAAGCAAAGCAGAGCCAGGAAATGTAAAGCCAAGGAAAGAAAGCAGTTTGAGGCAAGGCAAAGCACAGCAGGGGTAGGAAAAGCAAAGCAGAGCACAGAAGGAAAACCAAGCAATGCCAGGAATACCAAGCAAAGAAAGACAAGGGAAAGCACGGCCTGAAAAAGCAAAAGAAAGCGTGGCCAGCAAAGGCAAAGCAGAGCAAAGGCAAAGCAAAGCAAAGGAAAGTAGCACAAGGAAAAGCAAAGCAGGGCCAGGAAAGACAAAGCAAACAAACCAAAGCAAAGCAATCTGAGGCAAAGCAAAGCAAAGCAGAGGCAAGAACAGCGGAGGAAAGGAGAGAAGGAAAAGCAAAGCTGTGCCAGGAAGAGCAGAGCAAAGCAAAGCAGAGCAAGGAAAAACAAAGAGAATCGAAGCAAATGTAAGGAGCTGGCGGCCAGCCCTCCTGCCGCTTCCCAGTGTCTGCGGGGGAAAGACCGCAGGGCCCTCATGCCGGGTAGAGCTGGCGGCCACACTCGCACGGTGGCTGTACCCTGCTCGCCCGCTCCCCGGCCTCCTTGACGCCTCATAGTCCACCGTGACAGTGGGCGAGAACCATGTCTTGCTTTACCTGTTTTTTTTTACGTATTTATTTATTTATTTATTTATTTAATCGTTGCCTTCCTTCCACTGTACTTGTGGGAATCGTGTAGTTACCTATCGTCGTTCAAAACCTCACCCAACACCATCCCCAGACGAGTAGCACTGGGGACCACCTGGCGGATCGCCGCACGGCTGGGGCCCCAGAATTGACCTTGTCGGGCGGCCAGGCCTGCTGCCCCACCCTCCGGTTCCGAGGGGACAGTCTTCGGGCCGCGGGGAGGCCAAGCTGTGTGTCTGAGGGTTTATGCGTTCATAAATATACCAGTCGACTCGTCGGCAAAATCGGCGCGACGGTCTGCAAGGCAAGCCTAGCACAGCACAGGAGAGCACAGCGATGAAGAGGAAAGCCGAGCAAGACAGAGCAAAGCCCTGCTACGGAAAAGAATGCGGCAGAAGGAAAAGAAATGACAAGCAGGGCCAGGAAAAGCAAAGCGCGGCCGGAAAAACCAAAGCAAAAAGGTCCAAAAATAAAACAAAGCAATGCAATGAATATATACCTCAAAGCAGGGTCAGGAAAAGCAAAGTAAAGCGTGTCCAGGAACGGCAAAGCAGTGCAAGGCAGAGCAAAGGAAAGGAGAGTAGCACAAGGAAAAGAAAAGCAGTGCCGGGAAATGTAGAGCCAAGGAAAGAAAGCAGTTTGAGGCAAGGCAAAGCACAGCAGGGGTAGGAAAAGCAAAGCAGAGCAGAGAAGGTAAAACCAAGCGGTGCCAGGAATACCAAGCAAAGAAAGACAAGGGAAAGCACGGCCTGAAAAAGCAAAAGAAAGCGTGGCCAGCAAAGGCAAAGCAGAGCAAGGCAAAGCAAAGCAAAGGAAAGTAGCACAAGGAAAAGCAAACAAATCAAAACAAAAAGTTCGAGGTAAGGCAAAGCACAGCAGGCGTAGGAAAAGCTAAGCAGAGCAGAGAAGGTAAAGCAAAACAGTGCCAGGATTACAAAAAGAAGCAAAAGAAAGCACGGCCAGGAAAGGTAAAGCCAAGGAAAGAAAGCAGTTTGAGGCAAGGCAAAGCACAGCAGGTGTAGGAAAAGCAAAGCAGAGCAGAGAAAGTAAAGCAACGCAGTGCCAGGAATACAAAGCAAAGCTAAACAAAGGAAAGCACGGCCTGAAAAAGCAAAAGAAAGCATGGCCAGGAAAGGCAAAGCAGAGCAAGGCAAAGCAAAGCAAAGGAAAGTAGCACAAGGAAAAGCAAAGCAGAGCCAGGAAAGGTAAAGCCAAGGAATGAAAGCAGTTTGAGGCAAGGCAAAGCACAGCAGGGGTAGGAGAAGCAAAGCAGGGCACAGAAGGAAAAGGAAAGCAATGCCAGGAATACCAAGCAAAGAAAGACAAGGGAAAACATGGCCTGAAAAAGCAAAAGAAAGCGTGGCCAGCAAAGGCAAAGCAGAGCAAGGCAAAGCAAAGCAAAGGAAAGTAGCACAAGGAAAAGCAAAGCAGGGCCAGGAAAGACAAAGCAAACAAACAAAAGCAGAGTTCGAGGTAAGGCAAAGCAAAGCAGGGGTTGGAAAAGCAAAGCAGAGCAGAGAAAGTAAAACCAAGCGGTGCCAGGAATACGAAGCAAACAAGCAAAGGAAAGCACGGCCTGAAAAAGCAAAAGAAAGCGTGGCCAGGAAAGGCAAAGCGGAGCAAGGCAAAGCAAAGCAAAGGAAAGTAGCACAAGGAAAAGCAAAGCAGGGCCAGGAAAGACAAAGCAAACAAACCAAAGCAAAGCAATCTGAGGCAAAGCAAAGCAAAGCAGAGGCAAGAACAGCGGAGGAAAGGAGAGAAGGAAAAGCAAAGCTGTGCCAGGAAGAGCAGAGCAAAGCAAAGCAGAGCAAGGAAAAACAAAGAGAATCGAAGCAAATGTAAGGAGCTGGCGGCCAGCCCTCCTGCCGCTTCCCAGTGTCTGCGGGGGAAAGACCGCAGGGCCCTCATGCCGGGTAGAGCTGGCGGCCACACTCGCACGGTGGCTGTACCCTGCTCGCCCGCTCCCCGGCCTCCTTGACGCCTCATAGTCCACCGTGACAGTGGGCGAGAACCATGTCTTGCTTTACCTGTTTTTTTTTACGTATTTATTTATTTATTTATTTATTTAATCGTTGCCTTCCTTCCACTGTACTTGTGGGAATCGTGTAGTTACCTATCGTCGTTCAAAACCTCACCCAACACCATCCCCAGACGAGTAGCACTGGGGACCACCTGGCGGATCGCCGCACGGCTGGGGCCCCAGAATTGACCTTGTCGGGCGGCCAGGCCTGCTGCCCCACCCTCCGGTTCCGAGGGGACAGTCTTCGGGCCGCGGGGAGGCCAAGCTGTGTGTCTGAGGGTTTATGCGTTCATAAATATACCAGTCGACTCGTCGGCAAAATCGGCGCGACGGTCTGCAAGGCAAGCCTAGCACAGCACAGGAGAGCACAGCGATGAAGAGGAAAGCCGAGCAAGACAGAGCAAAGCCCTGCTACGGAAAAGAATGCGGCAGAAGGAAAAGAAATGACAAGCAGGGCCAGGAAAAGCAAAGCGCGGCCGGAAAAACCAAAGCAAAAAGGTCCAAAAATAAAACAAAGCAATGCAATGAATACATACCTCAATTAAAAAAAAAAAAAAAAGGGTCAAAAAAAAAAAAAAACACAAGCAAAGCAGGGTCAGGAAAAGCAAAGTAAAGCGTGTCCAGGAAAGGCAAAGCAGTGCAAGGCAGAGCAAAGGAAAGGAGAGTAGCACAAGGAAAAGAAAAGCAGCGCCGGGAAATGTAGAGCCAAGGAAAGAAAGCAGTTTGAGGCAAGGCAAAGCACAGCAGGGGTAGGAAAAGCAAAGCAGAGCAGAGAAGGTAAAGCAAAGCCGTGGCAGGAATACAAAGCAAAGCAAAACAAAGGAAAGCACGGCCTGAAAAAGCATGGCCAGGAAAGGCGAAGCAGAGCAAGGCAAAGCAAAGCAGTGCAAACTGGTACAAGGAAAGTCACAGCAGTGCCAGGAAACGTATAGCAAAGTAAAGAAAGCAGTTTGAGGCAAGGCGAAGCACAGCAGGGGTAGGAGAATACAAAGCAGAGCAGATAAAGTAAAACCAAGCGGTGCCAGGAATACCAAGCAAAGAAAGACAAAGGAAAGCATGGCCTGAAAAAGCAAAGGAAAGCATGGCCAGAAAAAGCAAAAGAAAAAGCGTGGGCAGCAAAGGCAAAGCAGAGCAAGGCAAAGCAAAGCAAATGAAAGTAGCACAAGGAAAAGCAAACAAATCAAAACAAAAAGTTCGAGGTAAGGCAAAGCACAGGAGGGGTAGGAAAAGCTAAGCAGAGCAGAGAAGGTAAAGCAAAACAGGGCCAGGAATACAAAAAGAAGCAAAAGAAAGCATGGCCAGGAACGGTAAAGCCAAGGAAAGAAAGCAGTTTGAGGCAAGGCAAAGCACAGCAGGGGCAGGAGAAGCAAAGCAGAGCAGAGAAAGTAAAACCAAGCGGTGCCAGGAATACCAAGCAAAGAAAGACAAAGGAAAGCACGGCCTGAAAAAGCAAAGGAAAGCATGGCCTGAAAAAGCAAAAGAAAGCGTGGGCAGCAAAGGCAAAGCAGAGCATTGCAAAGCAAAGCCCTGCAAGGAAAAAGAAAGCCTTATCAGGCAAAGAAAAGTCAAGCAGGGCCAGGAAAAGCAAAACAAATCAGGGTCAGTAAAAACAAAGCAAAACAGGGCCAGGAAAAACAAAGCAGTGCCACCAATGCAAAGCGAAGCAAAGCACAGCAGGGCCAGGAAAAGCAAAGCAAAGAAAAGCAGCGCTGTGAAAACAAAACGTGTAGTTACTTAGTGTCGTTCGAAATCGCACCCCCCACCCGCCCCAGACGAACAGGGAGGGGCCCGTTGCCGGGTTACGGGGAGGCGGGGGCGTTCAAGAAGGCGAGGGTGTGGCAGCAGCCCCCCGGTTGCCTCGGGCCGCCGGTCGCTCTGACATCAGAGGCTCCTGCTCGGCCACGAGTGGCTCGCCACCTGTGCGACTCAGTTTGGCTGGCTGCCTGGCCGGTTTGCTTTAGCTGCTTATCATTATATAAATGATCTCTCTCCCTCTCTCCCTCTCTCCCTCTCTCCCTCCCTCTCTCTCTCTCTCTCTCTCTCTCTCTCTCTCTCTCTCTCTCTCTCTCTCTCTCTCTCTCTCATATGTACTACTTAAAAGTTACTAAAAAAGAAAGTACTAAATAATAGTAAATGTATATATAATTAAAACATAATAAAAATAGTAGTAGTAATAATAATAAAAATCGTTGTCTGTTTCCCACTTTCCTTTTAGGAATCAAGTAGTTACTTAGCGTTGTTCGCAACACCCACCCTCCCCAGACAAATAGCAACGGGGCCCACCTAGCGGCTCGCCGGACAGCAGGGGCCACAGAATAGACCTGGCCCAGTGGCCAGATGCCTGTCCCCGTCCGCCAGTTCTGAGGGGACAGTCGCCGAGGTGCGGTGAGGTCAAGGTGTGCGTCTGAGGGTTTATGCGTTCATAAATACACCAATCGACTCATCGGCAAAATCGGCGGGACAGTCTGCAAAAGAAGCCTAGCGCAGCAAAGCAGAGCAGAGCAGAGCAATGCAGAGGAAAGCAGAACAAGACAAGGCAAAGCCCTGCTAGGGAGAAGAAAGCGGCATAAGGAAAAGCAAAGCACGGCCAGAAAAACCAAAGGAAAAAGGTTAAAATAAATAAATAAATAAAATAAAATAAAATAAAAAAACCAAAGCAAAGCATGGCCAAGAAAGGCAAAGCAGAGCAAGGCAAAGCAAAGCAGAGCAAAGCAGCACAAGGAAATGCATAGCAGAGCCAGGAACACTAAGCAAAGCAAAACAAAGTAAAGCATGGCCAGAGGGGGGGGAAAAAAAAATAGGGCCAGGGAATACAAAGCACAGCAATGCAAAACAAAGCAAAGCAGCACAAGACAAAGCAAAGCACTGTCTGGAATTCAAGGCAAAGTGAAGCAAAGTAAAACAAAGCAGGGCCAGAAAAGGAAAGAAAAGCAGGGGTAAGAAAAGCAATGCAAAGCATGGCCAGGAAAGGCAAATCACAGTAAGGCAAAGCAAAGCAGAGCAAAGTAGCACAAGAAAAACAAAGCAGGGCCAAGAAAGGTAGAGCAAAGGAAAGAAAGAAATTGAGGCAAGGCCAAGCACAGCACGGGTAGGAAAACAAAGCAACGTAGAGAAGGGAAAGCAAAGCAGTGCCAGGAATACAAAGCAAAGCTAAACAAAGGAAAGCATGGCCTGAAAAAGCAAAAGAAAGCATGGCCAGGAAAGGCAAAGCAGAGCAAGGCAAAGCAAAGGAAAGGAGAGTAACACAAGGAAAAGCAAAGCAGAGCCAGGAAAGGTAAAGCCAAGGAATGAAAGCAGTTTGAGGCAAGGCAAAGCACAGCAGGGGTAGGAGAAGCAAAGCAGAGCAGAGAAGGTAAAGCAAAGCCGTGGCAGGAATACAAAGCAAAGCAAAACAAAGGAAAGCATGGCCTGAAAAAGCAAAAGAAAAAGCGTGGCCAGCAAAGGCAAAGCAGAGCAAGGCAAAGCAAAGCAAAGGAAAGTAGCACAAGGAAAAGCAAAGCAGAGCCAGGAAAGGAAAAGCCAAGGAAAGAAAACAGTTTGAGGCAAGGCAAAGCACAGCAGGGGTAGGAGAAGCAAAGCAGAGCAGAGAAAGTAAAACCAAGTGGTGCCAGGAATACCAAGCAAAGAAAGACAAGGGAAAGCATGGCCTGAAAAATCAAAGGAAAGCATGGCCAGAAAAAAGCAAAAGAAAGCGTGGGCAGCAAAGGCAAAGCAGAGCAAGGCAAGGCAAAGCAAAGCAAAGGAAAGTAGCACAAGGAAAAGCAAAGCAGGGCCAGGAAAGACAAAGCAAACAAACCAAAGCAAAGCAATCTGAGGCAAAGCAAAGCAAAGCAGAGGCAAGAACAGCGGAGGAAAGGAGAGAAGGAAAAGCAAAGCTGTGCCAGGAAGAGCAGAGCAAAGCAAAGCAGAGCAAGGAAAAACAAAGAGAATCGAAGCAAATGTAAGGAGCTGGCGGCCAGCCCTCCTGCCGCTTCCCAGTGTCTGCGGGGGAAAGACCGCAGGGCCCTCATGCCGGGTAGAGCTGGCGGCCACACTCGCACGGTGGCTGTACCCTGCTCGCCCGCTCCCCGGCCTCCTTGACGCCTCATAGTCCACCGTGACAGTGGGCGAGAACCATGTCTTGCTTTACCTGTTTTTTTTTACGTATTTATTTATTTATTTATTTATTTAATCGTTGCCTTCCTTCCACTGTACTTGTGGGAATCGTGTAGTTACCTATCGTCGTTCAAAACCTCACCCAACACCATCCCCAGACGAGTAGCACTGGGGACCACCTGGCGGATCGCCGCACGGCTGGGGCCCCAGAATTGACCTTGTCGGGCGGCCAGGCCTGCTGCCCCACCCTCCGGTTCCGAGGGGACAGTCTTCGGGCCGCGGGGAGGCCAAGCTGTGTGTCTGAGGGTTTATGCGTTCATAAATATACCAGTCGACTCGTCGGCAAAATCGGCGCGACGGTCTGCAAGGCAAGCCTAGCACAGCACAGGAGAGCACAGCGATGAAGAGGAAAGCCGAGCAAGACAGAGCAAAGCCCTGCTACGGAAAAGAATGCGGCAGAAGGAAAAGAAATGACAAGCAGGGCCAGGAAAAGCAAAGCGCGGCCGGAAAAACCAAAGCAAAAAGGTCCAAAAATAAAACAAAGCAATGCAATGAATACATACCTCAATTAAAAAAAAAAAAAAAAGGGTCAAAAAAAAAAAAAAACACAAGCAAAGCAGGGTCAGGAAAAGCAAAGTAAAGCGTGTCCAGGAAAGGCAAAGCAGTGCAAGGCAGAGCAAAGGAAAGGAGAGTAGCACAAGGAAAAGAAAAGCAGCGCCGGGAAATGTAGAGCCAAGGAAAGAAAGCAGTTTGAGGCAAGGCAAAGCACAGCAGGGGTAGGAAAAGCAAAGCAGAGCAGAGAAGGTAAAGCAAAGCCGTGGCAGGAATACAAAGCAAAGCAAAACAAAGGAAAGCACGGCCTGAAAAAGCATGGCCAGGAAAGGCGAAGCAGAGCAAGGCAAAGCAAAGCAGTGCAAACTGGTACAAGGAAAGTCACAGCAGTGCCAGGAAACGTATAGCAAAGTAAAGAAAGCAGTTTGAGGCAAGGCGAAGCACAGCAGGGGTAGGAGAATACAAAGCAGAGCAGATAAAGTAAAACCAAGCGGTGCCAGGAATACCAAGCAAAGAAAGACAAAGGAAAGCATGGCCTGAAAAAGCAAAGGAAAGCATGGCCAGAAAAAGCAAAAGAAAAAGCGTGGGCAGCAAAGGCAAAGCAGAGCAAGGCAAAGCAAAGCAAATGAAAGTAGCACAAGGAAAAGCAAACAAATCAAAACAAAAAGTTCGAGGTAAGGCAAAGCACAGGAGGGGTAGGAAAAGCTAAGCAGAGCAGAGAAGGTAAAGCAAAACAGGGCCAGGAATACAAAAAGAAGCAAAAGAAAGCATGGCCAGGAACGGTAAAGCCAAGGAAAGAAAGCAGTTTGAGGCAAGGCAAAGCACAGCAGGGGCAGGAGAAGCAAAGCAGAGCAGAGAAAGTAAAACCAAGCGGTGCCAGGAATACCAAGCAAAGAAAGACAAAGGAAAGCACGGCCTGAAAAAGCAAAGGAAAGCATGGCCTGAAAAAGCAAAAGAAAGCGTGGGCAGCAAAGGCAAAGCAGAGCATTGCAAAGCAAAGCCCTGCAAGGAAAAAGAAAGCCTTATCAGGCAAAGAAAAGTCAAGCAGGGCCAGGAAAAGCAAAACAAATCAGGGTCAGTAAAAACAAAGCAAAACAGGGCCAGGAAAAACAAAGCAGTGCCACCAATGCAAAGCGAAGCAAAGCACAGCAGGGCCAGGAAAAGCAAAGCAAAGAAAAGCAGCGCTGTGAAAACAAAACGTGTAGTTACTTAGTGTCGTTCGAAATCGCACCCCCCACCCGCCCCAGACGAACAGGGAGGGGCCCGTTGCCGGGTTACGGGGAGGCGGGGGCGTTCAAGAAGGCGAGGGTGTGGCAGCAGCCCCCCGGTTGCCTCGGGCCGCCGGTCGCTCTGACATCAGAGGCTCCTGCTCGGCCACGAGTGGCTCGCCACCTGTGCGACTCAGTTTGGCTGGCTGCCTGGCCGGTTTGCTTTAGCTGCTTATCATTATATAAATGATCTCTCTCCCTCTCTCCCTCTCTCCCTCTCTCCCTCCCTCTCTCTCTCTCTCTCTCTCTCTCTCTCTCTCTCTCTCTCTCTCTCTCTCTCTCTCTCTCTCTCATATGTACTACTTAAAAGTTACTAAAAAAGAAAGTACTAAATAATAGTAAATGTATATATAATTAAAACATAATAAAAATAGTAGTAGTAATAATAATAAAAATCGTTGTCTGTTTCCCACTTTCCTTTTAGGAATCAAGTAGTTACTTAGCGTTGTTCGCAACACCCACCCTCCCCAGACAAATAGCAACGGGGCCCACCTAGCGGCTCGCCGGACAGCAGGGGCCACAGAATAGACCTGGCCCAGTGGCCAGATGCCTGTCCCCGTCCGCCAGTTCTGAGGGGACAGTCGCCGAGGTGCGGCGAGGTCAAGGTGTGCGTCTGAGGGTTTATGCGTTCATAAATACACCAATCGACTCATCGGCAAAATCGGCGGGACAGTCTGCAAAAGAAGCCTAGCGCAGCAAAGCAGAGCAGAGCAGAGCAATGCAGAGGAAAGCAGAACAAGACAAGGCAAAGCCCTGCTAGGGAGAAGAAAGCGGCATAAGGAAAAGCAAAGCACGGCCAGAAAAACCAAAGGAAAAAGGTTAAAATAAATAAATAAATAAAATAAAATAAAATAAAAAAACCAAAGCAAAGCATGGCCAAGAAAGGCAAAGCAGAGCAAGGCAAAGCAAAGCAGAGCAAAGCAGCACAAGGAAATGCATAGCAGAGCCAGGAACACTAAGCAAAGCAAAACAAAGTAAAGCATGGCCAGAGGGGGGGGAAAAAAAAATAGGGCCAGGGAATACAAAGCACAGCAATGCAAAACAAAGCAAAGCAGCACAAGACAAAGCAAAGCACTGTCTGGAATTCAAGGCAAAGTGAAGCAAAGTAAAACAAAGCAGGGCCAGAAAAGGAAAGAAAAGCAGGGGTAAGAAAAGCAATGCAAAGCATGGCCAGGAAAGGCAAATCACAGTAAGGCAAAGCAAAGCAGAGCAAAGTAGCACAAGAAAAACAAAGCAGGGCCAAGAAAGGTAGAGCAAAGGAAAGAAAGAAATTGAGGCAAGGCCAAGCACAGCACGGGTAGGAAAACAAAGCAACGTAGAGAAGGGAAAGCAAAGCAGTGCCAGGAATACAAAGCAAAGCTAAAACAAGGAAAGCATGGCCTGAAAAAGCAAAAGAAAGCATGGCCAGGAAAGGCAAAGCAGAGCAAGGCAAAGCAAAGGAAAGGAGAGTAACACAAGGAAAAGCAAAGCAGAGCCAGGAAAGGTAAAGCCAAGGAATGAAAGCAGTTTGAGGCAAGGCAAAGCACAGCAGGGGTAGGAGAAGCAAAGCAGAGCAGAGAAGGTAAAGCAAAGCCGTGGCAGGAATACAAAGCAAAGCAAAACAAAGGAAAGCATGGCCTGAAAAAGCAAAAGAAAAAGCGTGGCCAGCAAAGGCAAAGCAGAGCAAGGCAAAGCAAAGCAAAGGAAAGTAGCACAAGGAAAAGCAAAGCAGAGCCAGGAAAGGAAAAGCCAAGGAAAGAAAACAGTTTGAGGCAAGGCAAAGCACAGCAGGGGTAGGAGAAGCAAAGCAGAGCAGAGAAAGTAAAACCAAGTGGTGCCAGGAATACCAAGCAAAGAAAGACAAGGGAAAGCATGGCCTGAAAAATCAAAGGAAAGCATGGCCAGAAAAAAGCAAAAGAAAGCGTGGGCAGCAAAGGCAAAGCAGAGCAAGGCAAGGCAAAGCAAAGCAAAGGAAAGTAGCACAAGGAAAAGCAAAGCAGGGCCAGGAAAGACAAAGCAAACAAACCAAAGCAAAGCAATCTGAGGCAAAGCAAAGCAAAGCAGAGGCAAGAACAGCGGAGGAAAGGAGAGAAGGAAAAGCAAAGCTGTGCCAGGAAGAGCAGAGCAAAGCAAAGCAGAGCAAGGAAAAACAAAGAGAATCGAAGCAAATGTAAGGAGCTGGCGGCCAGCCCTCCTGCCGCTTCCCAGTGTCTGCGGGGGAAAGACCGCAGGGCCCTCATGCCGGGTAGAGCTGGCGGCCACACTCGCACGGTGGCTGTACCCTGCTCGCCCGCTCCCCGGCCTCCTTGACGCCTCATAGTCCACCGTGACAGTGGGCGAGAACCATGTCTTGCTTTACCTGTTTTTTTTTACGTATTTATTTATTTATTTATTTATTTAATCGTTGCCTTCCTTCCACTGTACTTGTGGGAATCGTGTAGTTACCTATCGTCGTTCAAAACCTCACCCAACACCATCCCCAGACGAGTAGCACTGGGGACCACCTGGCGGATCGCCGCACGGCTGGGGCCCCAGAATTGACCTTGTCGGGCGGCCAGGCCTGCTGCCCCACCCTCCGGTTCCGAGGGGACAGTCTTCGGGCCGCGGGGAGGCCAAGCTGTGTGTCTGAGGGTTTATGCGTTCATAAATATACCAGTCGACTCGTCGGCAAAATCGGCGCGACGGTCTGCAAGGCAAGCCTAGCACAGCACAGGAGAGCACAGCGATGAAGAGGAAAGCCGAGCAAGACAGAGCAAAGCCCTGCTACGGAAAAGAATGCGGCAGAAGGAAAAGAAATGACAAGCAGGGCCAGGAAAAGCAAAGCGCGGCCGGAAAAACCAAAGCAAAAAGGTCCAAAAATAAAACAAAGCAATGCAATGAATATATACCTCAATTAACCAAAAAAAAAAAAAAAAAAAGGGACAAAAAAAAAGCAGGCAAAGCAGGGTCAGGAAAAGCAAAGTAAAGCGTGTCCAGGAAAGGCAAAGCAGAGCAAGGCAAAGCAAAGGAAAGGAGAGTAGCACAAGGAAAAGCAAAGCAGAGCCAGGAAAGGTAAAGCCAAGGAATGAAAGCAGTTTGAGGCAAGGCAAAGCACAGCAGGGGTAGGAAAAGCAAAGCAGGGCACAGAAGGAAAAGGAAAGCAATGCCAGGAATACCAAGCAAAGAAAGACAACGGAAGGCACGGCCTGAAAAAGCAAAAGAAAGCGTGGCCAGGAAAGGCAAAGCGGAGCAAGGCAAAGCAAAGCAAAGGAAAGTAGCACAAGGAAAAGCAAAGCAGGGCCAGGAAAGACAAAGCAAACAAACCAAAGCAAAGCAATCTGAGGCAAAGCAAAGCAAAGCAGAGGCAAGAACAGCGGAGGAAAGGAGAGAAGGAAAAGCAAAGCTGTGCCAGGAAGAGCAGAGCAAAGCAAAGCAGAGCAAGGAAAAACAAAGAGAATCGAAGCAAATGTAAGGAGCTGGCGGCCAGCCCTCCTGCCGCTTCCCAGTGTCTGCGGGGGAAAGACCGCAGGGCCCTCATGCCGGGTAGAGCTGGCGGCCACACTCGCACGGTGGCTGTACCCTGCTCGCCCGCTCCCCGGCCTCCTTGACGCCTCATAGTCCACCGTGACAGTGGGCGAGAACCATGTCTTGCTTTACCTGTTTTTTTTTACGTATTTATTTATTTATTTATTTATTTAATCGTTGCCTTCCTTCCACTGTACTTGTGGGAATCGTGTAGTTACCTATCGTCGTTCAAAACCTCACCCAACACCATCCCCAGACGAGTAGCACTGGGGACCACCTGGCGGATCGCCGCACGGCTGGGGCCCCAGAATTGACCTTGTCGGGCGGCCAGGCCTGCTGCCCCACCCTCCGGTTCCGAGGGGACAGTCTTCGGGCCGCGGGGAGGCCAAGCTGTGTGTCTGAGGGTTTATGCGTTCATAAATATACCAGTCGACTCGTCGGCAAAATCGGCGCGACGGTCTGCAAGGCAAGCCTAGCACAGCACAGGAGAGCACAGCGATGAAGAGGAAAGCCGAGCAAGACAGAGCAAAGCCCTGCTACGGAAAAGAATGCGGCAGAAGGAAAAGAAATGACAAGCAGGGCCAGGAAAAGCAAAGCGCGGCCGGAAAAACCAAAGCAAAAAGGTCCAAAAATAAAACAAAGCAATGCAATGAATACATACCTCAATTAAAAAAAAAAAAAAAAGGGTCAAAAAAAAAAAAAAAACACAAGCAAAGCAGGGTCAGGAAAAGCAAAGTAAAGCGTGTCCAGGAAAGGCAAAGCAGTGCAAGGCAGAGCAAAGGAAAGGAGAGTAGCACAAGGAAAAGAAAAGCAGCGCCGGGAAATGTAGAGCCAAGGAAAGAAAGCAGTTTGAGGCAAGGCAAAGCACAGCAGGGGTAGGAAAAGCAAAGCAGAGCAGAGAAGGTAAAGCAAAGCCGTGGCAGGAATACAAAGCAAAGCAAAACAAAGGAAAGCACGGCCTGAAAAAGCATGGCCAGGAAAGGCGAAGCAGAGCAAGGCAAAGCAAAGCAGTGCAAACTGGTACAAGGAAAGTCACAGCAGTGCCAGGAAACGTATAGCAAAGTAAAGAAAGCAGTTTGAGGCAAGGCGAAGCACAGCAGGGGTAGGAGAATACAAAGCAGAGCAGATAAAGTAAAACCAAGCGGTGCCAGGAATACCAAGCAAAGAAAGACAAAGGAAAGCATGGCCTGAAAAAGCAAAGGAAAGCATGGCCAGAAAAAGCAAAAGAAAAAGCGTGGGCAGCAAAGGCAAAGCAGAGCAAGGCAAAGCAAAGCAAATGAAAGTAGCACAAGGAAAAGCAAACAAATCAAAACAAAAAGTTCGAGGTAAGGCAAAGCACAGGAGGGGTAGGAAAAGCTAAGCAGAGCAGAGAAGGTAAAGCAAAACAGGGCCAGGAATACAAAAAGAAGCAAAAGAAAGCATGGCCAGGAACGGTAAAGCCAAGGAAAGAAAGCAGTTTGAGGCAAGGCAAAGCACAGCAGGGGCAGGAGAAGCAAAGCAGAGCAGAGAAAGTAAAACCAAGCGGTGCCAGGAATACCAAGCAAAGAAAGACAAAGGAAAGCACGGCCTGAAAAAGCAAAGGAAAGCATGGCCTGAAAAAGCAAAAGAAAGCGTGGGCAGCAAAGGCAAAGCAGAGCATTGCAAAGCAAAGCCCTGCAAGGAAAAAGAAAGCCTTATCAGGCAAAGAAAAGTCAAGCAGGGCCAGGAAAAGCAAAACAAATCAGGGTCAGTAAAAACAAAGCAAAACAGGGCCAGGAAAAACAAAGCAGTGCCACCAATGCAAAGCGAAGCAAAGCACAGCAGGGCCAGGAAAAGCAAAGCAAAGAAAAGCAGCGCTGTGAAAACAAAACGTGTAGTTACTTAGTGTCGTTCGAAATCGCACCCCCCACCCGCCCCAGACGAACAGGGAGGGGCCCGTTGCCGGGTTACGGGGAGGCGGGGGCGTTCAAGAAGGCGAGGGTGTGGCAGCAGCCCCCCGGTTGCCTCGGGCCGCCGGTCGCTCTGACATCAGAGGCTCCTGCTCGGCCACGAGTGGCTCGCCACCTGTGCGACTCAGTTTGGCTGGCTGCCTGGCCGGTTTGCTTTAGCTGCTTATCATTATATAAATGATCTCTCTCCCTCTCTCCCTCTCTCCCTCTCTCCCTCTCTCCCTCTCTCCCTCTCTCTCTCTCTCTCTCTCTCTCTCTCTCTCTCTCTCTCTCTCTCATATGTACTACTTAAAAGTTACTAAAAAAGAAAGTACTAAATAATAGTAAATGTATATATAATTAAAACATAATAAAAATAGTAGTAGTAATAATAATAAAAATCGTTGTCTGTTTCCCACTTTCCTTTTAGGAATCAAGTAGTTACTTAGCGTTGTTCGCAACACCCACCCTCCCCAGACAAATAGCAACGGGGCCCACCTAGCGGCTCGCCGGACAGCAGGGGCCACAGAATAGACCTGGCCCAGTGGCCAGATGCCTGTCCCCGTCCGCCAGTTCTGAGGGGACAGTCGCCGAGGTGCGGCGAGGTCAAGGTGTGCGTCTGAGGGTTTATGCGTTCATAAATACACCAATCGACTCATCGGCAAAATCGGCGGGACAGTCTGCAAAAGAAGCCTAGCGCAGCAAAGCAGAGCAGAGCAGAGCAATGCAGAGGAAAGCAGAACAAGACAAGGCAAAGCCCTGCTAGGGAGAAGAAAGCGGCATAAGGAAAAGCAAAGCACGGCCAGAAAAACCAAAGGAAAAAGGTTAAAATAAATAAATAAATAAAATAAAATAAAATAAAAAAACCAAAGCAAAGCATGGCCAAGAAAGGCAAAGCAGAGCAAGGCAAAGCAAAGCAGAGCAAAGCAGCACAAGGAAATGCATAGCAGAGCCAGGAACACTAAGCAAAGCAAAACAAAGTAAAGCATGGCCAGAGGGGGGGGAAAAAAAAATAGGGCCAGGGAATACAAAGCACAGCAATGCAAAACAAAGCAAAGCAGCACAAGACAAAGCAAAGCACTGTCTGGAATTCAAGGCAAAGTGAAGCAAAGTAAAACAAAGCAGGGCCAGAAAAGGAAAGAAAAGCAGGGGTAAGAAAAGCAATGCAAAGCATGGCCAGGAAAGGCAAATCACAGTAAGGCAAAGCAAAGCAGAGCAAAGTAGCACAAGAAAAACAAAGCAGGGCCAAGAAAGGTAGAGCAAAGGAAAGAAAGAAATTGAGGCAAGGCCAAGCACAGCACGGGTAGGAAAACAAAGCAACGTAGAGAAGGGAAAGCAAAGCAGTGCCAGGAATACAAAGCAAAGCTAAACAAAGGAAAGCATGGCCTGAAAAAGCAAAAGAAAGCATGGCCAGGAAAGGCAAAGCAGAGCAAGGCAAAGCAAAGGAAAGGAGAGTAACACAAGGAAAAGCAAAGCAGAGCCAGGAAAGGTAAAGCCAAGGAATGAAAGCAGTTTGAGGCAAGGCAAAGCACAGCAGGGGTAGGAGAAGCAAAGCAGAGCAGAGAAGGTAAAGCAAAGCCGTGGCAGGAATACAAAGCAAAGCAAAACAAAGGAAAGCATGGCCTGAAAAAGCAAAAGAAAAAGCGTGGCCAGCAAAGGCAAAGCAGAGCAAGGCAAAGCAAAGCAAAGGAAAGTAGCACAAGGAAAAGCAAAGCAGAGCCAGGAAAGGAAAAGCCAAGGAAAGAAAACAGTTTGAGGCAAGGCAAAGCACAGCAGGGGTAGGAGAAGCAAAGCAGAGCAGAGAAAGTAAAACCAAGTGGTGCCAGGAATACCAAGCAAAGAAAGACAAGGGAAAGCATGGCCTGAAAAATCAAAGGAAAGCATGGCCAGAAAAAAGCAAAAGAAAGCGTGGGCAGCAAAGGCAAAGCAGAGCAAGGCAAGGCAAAGCAAAGCAAAGGAAAGTAGCACAAGGAAAAGCAAAGCAGGGCCAGGAAAGACAAAGCAAACAAACCAAAGCAAAGCAATCTGAGGCAAAGCAAAGCAAAGCAGAGGCAAGAACAGCGGAGGAAAGGAGAGAAGGAAAAGCAAAGCTGTGCCAGGAAGAGCAGAGCAAAGCAAAGCAGAGCAAGGAAAAACAAAGAGAATCGAAGCAAATGTAAGGAGCTGGCGGCCAGCCCTCCTGCCGCTTCCCAGTGTCTGCGGGGGAAAGACCGCAGGGCCCTCATGCCGGGTAGAGCTGGCGGCCACACTCGCACGGTGGCTGTACCCTGCTCGCCCGCTCCCCGGCCTCCTTGACGCCTCATAGTCCACCGTGACAGTGGGCGAGAACCATGTCTTGCTTTACCTGTTTTTTTTTACGTATTTATTTATTTATTTATTTATTTAATCGTTGCCTTCCTTCCACTGTACTTGTGGGAATCGTGTAGTTACCTATCGTCGTTCAAAACCTCACCCAACACCATCCCCAGACGAGTAGCACTGGGGACCACCTGGCGGATCGCCGCACGGCTGGGGCCCCAGAATTGACCTTGTCGGGCGGCCAGGCCTGCTGCCCCACCCTCCGGTTCCGAGGGGACAGTCTTCGGGCCGCGGGGAGGCCAAGCTGTGTGTCTGAGGGTTTATGCGTTCATAAATATACCAGTCGACTCGTCGGCAAAATCGGCGCGACGGTCTGCAAGGCAAGCCTAGCACAGCACAGGAGAGCACAGCGATGAAGAGGAAAGCCGAGCAAGACAGAGCAAAGCCCTGCTACGGAAAAGAATGCGGCAGAAGGAAAAGAAATGACAAGCAGGGCCAGGAAAAGCAAAGCGCGGCCGGAAAAACCAAAGCAAAAAGGTCCAAAAATAAAACAAAGCAATGCAATGAATATATACCTCAAAGCAGGGTCAGGAAAAGCAAAGTAAAGCGTGTCCAGGAACGGCAAAGCAGTGCAAGGCAGAGCAAAGGAAAGGAGAGTAGCACAAGGAAAAGAAAAGCAGTGCCGGGAAATGTAGAGCCAAGGAAAGAAAGCAGTTTGAGGCAAGGCAAAGCACAGCAGGGGTAGGAAAAGCAAAGCAGAGCAGAGAAGGTAAAACCAAGCGGTGCCAGGAATACCAAGCAAAGAAAGACAAGGGAAAGCACGGCCTGAAAAAGCAAAAGAAAGCGTGGCCAGCAAAGGCAAAGCAGAGCAAGGCAAAGCAAAGCAAAGGAAAGTAGCACAAGGAAAAGCAAACAAATCAAAACAAAAAGTTCGAGGTAAGGCAAAGCACAGCAGGCGTAGGAAAAGCTAAGCAGAGCAGAGAAGGTAAAGCAAAACAGTGCCAGGATTACAAAAAGAAGCAAAAGAAAGCACGGCCAGGAAAGGTAAAGCCAAGGAAAGAAAGCAGTTTGAGGCAAGGCAAAGCACAGCAGGTGTAGGAAAAGCAAAGCAGAGCAGAGAAAGTAAAGCAACGCAGTGCCAGGAATACAAAGCAAAGCTAAACAAAGGAAAGCACGGCCTGAAAAAGCAAAAGAAAGCATGGCCAGGAAAGGCAAAGCAGAGCAAGGCAAAGCAAAGCAAAGGAAAGTAGCACAAGGAAAAGCAAAGCAGAGCCAGGAAAGGTAAAGCCAAGGAATGAAAGCAGTTTGAGGCAAGGCAAAGCACAGCAGGGGTAGGAGAAGCAAAGCAGGGCACAGAAGGAAAAGGAAAGCAATGCCAGGAATACCAAGCAAAGAAAGACAAGGGAAAACATGGCCTGAAAAAGCAAAAGAAAGCGTGGCCAGCAAAGGCAAAGCAGAGCAAGGCAAAGCAAAGCAAAGGAAAGTAGCACAAGGAAAAGCAAAGCAGGGCCAGGAAAGACAAAGCAAACAAACAAAAGCAGAGTTCGAGGTAAGGCAAAGCAAAGCAGGGGTTGGAAAAGCAAAGCAGAGCAGAGAAAGTAAAACCAAGCGGTGCCAGGAATACGAAGCAAACAAGCAAAGGAAAGCACGGCCTGAAAAAGCAAAAGAAAGCGTGGCCAGGAAAGGCAAAGCGGAGCAAGGCAAAGCAAAGCAAAGGAAAGTAGCACAAGGAAAAGCAAAGCAGGGCCAGGAAAGACAAAGCAAACAAACCAAAGCAAAGCAATCTGAGGCAAAGCAAAGCAAAGCAGAGGCAAGAACAGCGGAGGAAAGGAGAGAAGGAAAAGCAAAGCTGTGCCAGGAAGAGCAGAGCAAAGCAAAGCAGAGCAAGGAAAAACAAAGAGAATCGAAGCAAATGTAAGGAGCTGGCGGCCAGCCCTCCTGCCGCTTCCCAGTGTCTGCGGGGGAAAGACCGCAGGGCCCTCATGCCGGGTAGAGCTGGCGGCCACACTCGCACGGTGGCTGTACCCTGCTCGCCCGCTCCCCGGCCTCCTTGACGCCTCATAGTCCACCGTGACAGTGGGCGAGAACCATGTCTTGCTTTACCTGTTTTTTTTTACGTATTTATTTATTTATTTATTTATTTAATCGTTGCCTTCCTTCCACTGTACTTGTGGGAATCGTGTAGTTACCTATCGTCGTTCAAAACCTCACCCAACACCATCCCCAGACGAGTAGCACTGGGGACCACCTGGCGGATCGCCGCACGGCTGGGGCCCCAGAATTGACCTTGTCGGGCGGCCAGGCCTGCTGCCCCACCCTCCGGTTCCGAGGGGACAGTCTTCGGGCCGCGGGGAGGCCAAGCTGTGTGTCTGAGGGTTTATGCGTTCATAAATATACCAGTCGACTCGTCGGCAAAATCGGCGCGACGGTCTGCAAGGCAAGCCTAGCACAGCACAGGAGAGCACAGCGATGAAGAGGAAAGCCGAGCAAGACAGAGCAAAGCCCTGCTACGGAAAAGAATGCGGCAGAAGGAAAAGAAATGACAAGCAGGGCCAGGAAAAGCAAAGCGCGGCCGGAAAAACCAAAGCAAAAAGGTCCAAAAATAAAACAAAGCAATGCAATGAATACATACCTCAATTAAAAAAAAAAAAAAAAGGGTCAAAAAAAAAAAAAAAACACAAGCAAAGCAGGGTCAGGAAAAGCAAAGTAAAGCGTGTCCAGGAAAGGCAAAGCAGTGCAAGGCAGAGCAAAGGAAAGGAGAGTAGCACAAGGAAAAGAAAAGCAGCGCCGGGAAATGTAGAGCCAAGGAAAGAAAGCAGTTTGAGGCAAGGCAAAGCACAGCAGGGGTAGGAAAAGCAAAGCAGAGCAGAGAAGGTAAAGCAAAGCCGTGGCAGGAATACAAAGCAAAGCAAAACAAAGGAAAGCACGGCCTGAAAAAGCATGGCCAGGAAAGGCGAAGCAGAGCAAGGCAAAGCAAAGCAGTGCAAACTGGTACAAGGAAAGTCACAGCAGTGCCAGGAAACGTATAGCAAAGTAAAGAAAGCAGTTTGAGGCAAGGCGAAGCACAGCAGGGGTAGGAGAATACAAAGCAGAGCAGATAAAGTAAAACCAAGCGGTGCCAGGAATACCAAGCAAAGAAAGACAAAGGAAAGCATGGCCTGAAAAAGCAAAGGAAAGCATGGCCAGAAAAAGCAAAAGAAAAAGCGTGGGCAGCAAAGGCAAAGCAGAGCAAGGCAAAGCAAAGCAAATGAAAGTAGCACAAGGAAAAGCAAACAAATCAAAACAAAAAGTTCGAGGTAAGGCAAAGCACAGGAGGGGTAGGAAAAGCTAAGCAGAGCAGAGAAGGTAAAGCAAAACAGGGCCAGGAATACAAAAAGAAGCAAAAGAAAGCATGGCCAGGAACGGTAAAGCCAAGGAAAGAAAGCAGTTTGAGGCAAGGCAAAGCACAGCAGGGGCAGGAGAAGCAAAGCAGAGCAGAGAAAGTAAAACCAAGCGGTGCCAGGAATACCAAGCAAAGAAAGACAAAGGAAAGCACGGCCTGAAAAAGCAAAGGAAAGCATGGCCTGAAAAAGCAAAAGAAAGCGTGGGCAGCAAAGGCAAAGCAGAGCATTGCAAAGCAAAGCCCTGCAAGGAAAAAGAAAGCCTTATCAGGCAAAGAAAAGTCAAGCAGGGCCAGGAAAAGCAAAACAAATCAGGGTCAGTAAAAACAAAGCAAAACAGGGCCAGGAAAAACAAAGCAGTGCCACCAATGCAAAGCGAAGCAAAGCACAGCAGGGCCAGGAAAAGCAAAGCAAAGAAAAGCAGCGCTGTGAAAACAAAACGTGTAGTTACTTAGTGTCGTTCGAAATCGCACCCCCCACCCGCCCCAGACGAACAGGGAGGGGCCCGTTGCCGGGTTACGGGGAGGCGGGGGCGTTCAAGAAGGCGAGGGTGTGGCAGCAGCCCCCCGGTTGCCTCGGGCCGCCGGTCGCTCTGACATCAGAGGCTCCTGCTCGGCCACGAGTGGCTCGCCACCTGTGCGACTCAGTTTGGCTGGCTGCCTGGCCGGTTTGCTTTAGCTGCTTATCATTATATAAATGATCTCTCTCCCTCTCTCCCTCTCTCCCTCTCTCCCTCCTCTCCCTCCTCCCTCCTCTCTCTCTCTCTCTCTCTCTCTCTCTCTCTCTCTCTCTCTCTCTCTCTCATATGTACTACTTAAAAGTTACTAAAAAAGAAAGTACTAAATAATAGTAAATGTATATATAATTAAAACATAATAAAAATAGTAGTAGTAATAATAATAAAAATCGTTGTCTGTTTCCCACTTTCCTTTTAGGAATCAAGTAGTTACTTAGCGTTGTTCGCAACACCCACCCTCCCCAGACAAATAGCAACGGGGCCCACCTAGCGGCTCGCCGGACAGCAGGGGCCACAGAATAGACCTGGCCCAGTGGCCAGATGCCTGTCCCCGTCCGCCAGTTCTGAGGGGACAGTCGCCGAGGTGCGGCGAGGTCAAGGTGTGCGTCTGAGGGTTTATGCGTTCATAAATACACCAATCGACTCATCGGCAAAATCGGCGGGACAGTCTGCAAAAGAAGCCTAGCGCAGCAAAGCAGAGCAGAGCAGAGCAATGCAGAGGAAAGCAGAACAAGACAAGGCAAAGCCCTGCTAGGGAGAAGAAAGCGGCATAAGGAAAAGCAAAGCACGGCCAGAAAAACCAAAGGAAAAAGGTTAAAATAAATAAATAAATAAAATAAAATAAAATAAAAAAACCAAAGCAAAGCATGGCCAAGAAAGGCAAAGCAGAGCAAGGCAAAGCAAAGCAGAGCAAAGCAGCACAAGGAAATGCATAGCAGAGCCAGGAACACTAAGCAAAGCAAAACAAAGTAAAGCATGGCCAGAGGGGGGGGAAAAAAAAATAGGGCCAGGGAATACAAAGCACAGCAATGCAAAACAAAGCAAAGCAGCACAAGACAAAGCAAAGCACTGTCTGGAATTCAAGGCAAAGTGAAGCAAAGTAAAACAAAGCAGGGCCAGAAAAGGAAAGAAAAGCAGGGGTAAGAAAAGCAATGCAAAGCATGGCCAGGAAAGGCAAATCACAGTAAGGCAAAGCAAAGCAGAGCAAAGTAGCACAAGAAAAACAAAGCAGGGCCAAGAAAGGTAGAGCAAAGGAAAGAAAGAAATTGAGGCAAGGCCAAGCACAGCACGGGTAGGAAAACAAAGCAACGTAGAGAAGGGAAAGCAAAGCAGTGCCAGGAATACAAAGCAAAGCTAAACAAAGGAAAGCATGGCCTGAAAAAGCAAAAGAAAGCATGGCCAGGAAAGGCAAAGCAGAGCAAGGCAAAGCAAAGGAAAGGAGAGTAACACAAGGAAAAGCAAAGCAGAGCCAGGAAAGGTAAAGCCAAGGAATGAAAGCAGTTTGAGGCAAGGCAAAGCACAGCAGGGGTAGGAGAAGCAAAGCAGAGCAGAGAAGGTAAAGCAAAGCCGTGGCAGGAATACAAAGCAAAGCAAAACAAAGGAAAGCATGGCCTGAAAAAGCAAAAGAAAAAGCGTGGCCAGCAAAGGCAAAGCAGAGCAAGGCAAAGCAAAGCAAAGGAAAGTAGCACAAGGAAAAGCAAAGCAGAGCCAGGAAAGGAAAAGCCAAGGAAAGAAAACAGTTTGAGGCAAGGCAAAGCACAGCAGGGGTAGGAGAAGCAAAGCAGAGCAGAGAAAGTAAAACCAAGTGGTGCCAGGAATACCAAGCAAAGAAAGACAAGGGAAAGCATGGCCTGAAAAATCAAAGGAAAGCATGGCCAGAAAAAAGCAAAAGAAAGCGTGGCCAGCAAAGGCAAAGCAGAGCAAGGCAAGGCAAAGCAAAGCAAAGGAAAGTAGCACAAGGAAAAGCAAAGCAGGGCCAGGAAAGACAAAGCAAACAAACCAAAGCAAAGCAATCTGAGGCAAAGCAAAGCAAAGCAGAGGCAAGAACAGCGGAGGAAAGGAGAGAAGGAAAAGCAAAGCTGTGCCAGGAAGAGCAGAGCAAAGCAAAGCAGAGCAAGGAAAAACAAAGAGAATCGAAGCAAATGTAAGGAGCTGGCGGCCAGCCCTCCTGCCGCTTCCCAGTGTCTGCGGGGGAAAGACCGCAGGGCCCTCATGCCGGGTAGAGCTGGCGGCCACACTCGCACGGTGGCTGTACCCTGCTCGCCCGCTCCCCGGCCTCCTTGACGCCTCATAGTCCACCGTGACAGTGGGCGAGAACCATGTCTTGCTTTACCTGTTTTTTTTTACGTATTTATTTATTTATTTATTTATTTAATCGTTGCCTTCCTTCCACTGTACTTGTGGGAATCGTGTAGTTACCTATCGTCGTTCAAAACCTCACCCAACACCATCCCCAGACGAGTAGCACTGGGGACCACCTGGCGGATCGCCGCACGGCTGGGGCCCCAGAATTGACCTTGTCGGGCGGCCAGGCCTGCTGCCCCACCCTCCGGTTCCGAGGGGACAGTCTTCGGGCCGCGGGGAGGCCAAGCTGTGTGTCTGAGGGTTTATGCGTTCATAAATATACCAGTCGACTCGTCGGCAAAATCGGCGCGACGGTCTGCAAGGCAAGCCTAGCACAGCACAGGAGAGCACAGCGATGAAGAGGAAAGCCGAGCAAGACAGAGCAAAGCCCTGCTACGGAAAAGAATGCGGCAGAAGGAAAAGAAATGACAAGCAGGGCCAGGAAAAGCAAAGCGCGGCCGGAAAAACCAAAGCAAAAAGGTCCAAAAATAAAACAAAGCAATGCAATGAATACATACCTCAATTAAAAAAAAAAAAAAAAGGGTCAAAAAAAAAAAAAAACACAAGCAAAGCAGGGTCAGGAAAAGCAAAGTAAAGCGTGTCCAGGAAAGGCAAAGCAGTGCAAGGCAGAGCAAAGGAAAGGAGAGTAGCACAAGGAAAAGAAAAGCAGCGCCGGGAAATGTAGAGCCAAGGAAAGAAAGCAGTTTGAGGCAAGGCAAAGCACAGCAGGGGTAGGAAAAGCAAAGCAGAGCAGAGAAGGTAAAGCAAAGCCGTGGCAGGAATACAAAGCAAAGCAAAACAAAGGAAAGCACGGCCTGAAAAAGCATGGCCAGGAAAGGCGAAGCAGAGCAAGGCAAAGCAAAGCAGTGCAAACTGGTACAAGGAAAGTCACAGCAGTGCCAGGAAACGTATAGCAAAGTAAAGAAAGCAGTTTGAGGCAAGGCGAAGCACAGCAGGGGTAGGAGAATACAAAGCAGAGCAGATAAAGTAAAACCAAGCGGTGCCAGGAATACCAAGCAAAGAAAGACAAAGGAAAGCATGGCCTGAAAAAGCAAAGGAAAGCATGGCCAGAAAAAGCAAAAGAAAAAGCGTGGGCAGCAAAGGCAAAGCAGAGCAAGGCAAAGCAAAGCAAATGAAAGTAGCACAAGGAAAAGCAAACAAATCAAAACAAAAAGTTCGAGGTAAGGCAAAGCACAGGAGGGGTAGGAAAAGCTAAGCAGAGCAGAGAAGGTAAAGCAAAACAGGGCCAGGAATACAAAAAGAAGCAAAAGAAAGCATGGCCAGGAACGGTAAAGCCAAGGAAAGAAAGCAGTTTGAGGCAAGGCAAAGCACAGCAGGGGCAGGAGAAGCAAAGCAGAGCAGAGAAAGTAAAACCAAGCGGTGCCAGGAATACCAAGCAAAGAAAGACAAAGGAAAGCACGGCCTGAAAAAGCAAAGGAAAGCATGGCCTGAAAAAGCAAAAGAAAGCGTGGGCAGCAAAGGCAAAGCAGAGCATTGCAAAGCAAAGCCCTGCAAGGAAAAAGAAAGCCTTATCAGGCAAAGAAAAGTCAAGCAGGGCCAGGAAAAGCAAAACAAATCAGGGTCAGTAAAAACAAAGCAAAACAGGGCCAGGAAAAACAAAGCAGTGCCACCAATGCAAAGCGAAGCAAAGCACAGCAGGGCCAGGAAAAGCAAAGCAAAGAAAAGCAGCGCTGTGAAAACAAAACGTGTAGTTACTTAGTGTCGTTCGAAATCGCACCCCCCACCCGCCCCAGACGAACAGGGAGGGGCCCGTTGCCGGGTTACGGGGAGGCGGGGGCGTTCAAGAAGGCGAGGGTGTGGCAGCAGCCCCCCGGTTGCCTCGGGCCGCCGGTCGCTCTGACATCAGAGGCTCCTGCTCGGCCACGAGTGGCTCGCCACCTGTGCGACTCAGTTTGGCTGGCTGCCTGGCCGGTTTGCTTTAGCTGCTTATCATTATATAAATGATCTCTCTCCCTCTCTCCCTCTCTCCCTCTCTCCCTCTCTCCCTCTCTCCCTCTCTCTCTCTCTCTCTCTCTCTCTCTCTCTCTCTCTCTCTCATATGTACTACTTAAAAGTTACTAAAAAAGAAAGTACTAAATAATAGTAAATGTATATATAATTAAAACATAATAAAAATAGTAGTAGTAATAATAATAAAAATCGTTGTCTGTTTCCCACTTTCCTTTTAGGAATCAAGTAGTTACTTAGCGTTGTTCGCAACACCCACCCTCCCCAGACAAATAGCAACGGGGCCCACCTAGCGGCTCGCCGGACAGCAGGGGCCACAGAATAGACCTGGCCCAGTGGCCAGATGCCTGTCCCCGTCCGCCAGTTCTGAGGGGACAGTCGCCGAGGTGCGGCGAGGTCAAGGTGTGCGTCTGAGGGTTTATGCGTTCATAAATACACCAATCGACTCATCGGCAAAATCGGCGGGACAGTCTGCAAAAGAAGCCTAGCGCAGCAAAGCAGAGCAGAGCAGAGCAATGCAGAGGAAAGCAGAACAAGACAAGGCAAAGCCCTGCTAGGGAGAAGAAAGCGGCATAAGGAAAAGCAAAGCACGGCCAGAAAAACCAAAGGAAAAAGGTTAAAATAAATAAATAAATAAAATAAAATAAAATAAAAAAACCAAAGCAAAGCATGGCCAAGAAAGGCAAAGCAGAGCAAGGCAAAGCAAAGCAGAGCAAAGCAGCACAAGGAAATGCATAGCAGAGCCAGGAACACTAAGCAAAGCAAAACAAAGTAAAGCATGGCCAGAGGGGGGGGAAAAAAAAATAGGGCCAGGGAATACAAAGCACAGCAATGCAAAACAAAGCAAAGCAGCACAAGACAAAGCAAAGCACTGTCTGGAATTCAAGGCAAAGTGAAGCAAAGTAAAACAAAGCAGGGCCAGAAAAGGAAAGAAAAGCAGGGGTAAGAAAAGCAATGCAAAGCATGGCCAGGAAAGGCAAATCACAGTAAGGCAAAGCAAAGCAGAGCAAAGTAGCACAAGAAAAACAAAGCAGGGCCAAGAAAGGTAGAGCAAAGGAAAGAAAGAAATTGAGGCAAGGCCAAGCACAGCACGGGTAGGAAAACAAAGCAACGTAGAGAAGGGAAAGCAAAGCAGTGCCAGGAATACAAAGCAAAGCTAAACAAAGGAAAGCATGGCCTGAAAAAGCAAAAGAAAGCATGGCCAGGAAAGGCAAAGCAGAGCAAGGCAAAGCAAAGGAAAGGAGAGTAACACAAGGAAAAGCAAAGCAGAGCCAGGAAAGGTAAAGCCAAGGAATGAAAGCAGTTTGAGGCAAGGCAAAGCACAGCAGGGGTAGGAGAAGCAAAGCAGAGCAGAGAAGGTAAAGCAAAGCCGTGGCAGGAATACAAAGCAAAGCAAAACAAAGGAAAGCATGGCCTGAAAAAGCAAAAGAAAAAGCGTGGCCAGCAAAGGCAAAGCAGAGCAAGGCAAAGCAAAGCAAAGGAAAGTAGCACAAGGAAAAGCAAAGCAGAGCCAGGAAAGGAAAAGCCAAGGAAAGAAAACAGTTTGAGGCAAGGCAAAGCACAGCAGGGGTAGGAGAAGCAAAGCAGAGCAGAGAAAGTAAAACCAAGTGGTGCCAGGAATACCAAGCAAAGAAAGACAAGGGAAAGCATGGCCTGAAAAATCAAAGGAAAGCATGGCCAGAAAAAAGCAAAAGAAAGCGTGGGCAGCAAAGGCAAAGCAGAGCAAGGCAAGGCAAAGCAAAGCAAAGGAAAGTAGCACAAGGAAAAGCAAAGCAGGGCCAGGAAAGACAAAGCAAACAAACCAAAGCAAAGCAATCTGAGGCAAAGCAAAGCAAAGCAGAGGCAAGAACAGCGGAGGAAAGGAGAGAAGGAAAAGCAAAGCTGTGCCAGGAAGAGCAGAGCAAAGCAAAGCAGAGCAAGGAAAAACAAAGAGAATCGAAGCAAATGTAAGGAGCTGGCGGCCAGCCCTCCTGCCGCTTCCCAGTGTCTGCGGGGGAAAGACCGCAGGGCCCTCATGCCGGGTAGAGCTGGCGGCCACACTCGCACGGTGGCTGTACCCTGCTCGCCCGCTCCCCGGCCTCCTTGACGCCTCATAGTCCACCGTGACAGTGGGCGAGAACCATGTCTTGCTTTACCTGTTTTTTTTTACGTATTTATTTATTTATTTATTTATTTAATCGTTGCCTTCCTTCCACTGTACTTGTGGGAATCGTGTAGTTACCTATCGTCGTTCAAAACCTCACCCAACACCATCCCCAGACGAGTAGCACTGGGGACCACCTGGCGGATCGCCGCACGGCTGGGGCCCCAGAATTGACCTTGTCGGGCGGCCAGGCCTGCTGCCCCACCCTCCGGTTCCGAGGGGACAGTCTTCGGGCCGCGGGGAGGCCAAGCTGTGTGTCTGAGGGTTTATGCGTTCATAAATATACCAGTCGACTCGTCGGCAAAATCGGCGCGACGGTCTGCAAGGCAAGCCTAGCACAGCACAGGAGAGCACAGCGATGAAGAGGAAAGCCGAGCAAGACAGAGCAAAGCCCTGCTACGGAAAAGAATGCGGCAGAAGGAAAAGAAATGACAAGCAGGGCCAGGAAAAGCAAAGCGCGGCCGGAAAAACCAAAGCAAAAAGGTCCAAAAATAAAACAAAGCAATGCAATGAATATATACCTCAAAGCAGGGTCAGGAAAAGCAAAGTAAAGCGTGTCCAGGAACGGCAAAGCAGTGCAAGGCAGAGCAAAGGAAAGGAGAGTAGCACAAGGAAAAGAAAAGCAGTGCCGGGAAATGTAGAGCCAAGGAAAGAAAGCAGTTTGAGGCAAGGCAAAGCACAGCAGGGGTAGGAAAAGCAAAGCAGAGCAGAGAAGGTAAAACCAAGCGGTGCCAGGAATACCAAGCAAAGAAAGACAAGGGAAAGCACGGCCTGAAAAAGCAAAAGAAAGCGTGGCCAGCAAAGGCAAAGCAGAGCAAGGCAAAGCAAAGCAAAGGAAAGTAGCACAAGGAAAAGCAAACAAATCAAAACAAAAAGTTCGAGGTAAGGCAAAGCACAGCAGGCGTAGGAAAAGCTAAGCAGAGCAGAGAAGGTAAAGCAAAACAGTGCCAGGATTACAAAAAGAAGCAAAAGAAAGCACGGCCAGGAAAGGTAAAGCCAAGGAAAGAAAGCAGTTTGAGGCAAGGCAAAGCACAGCAGGTGTAGGAAAAGCAAAGCAGAGCAGAGAAAGTAAAGCAACGCAGTGCCAGGAATACAAAGCAAAGCTAAACAAAGGAAAGCACGGCCTGAAAAAGCAAAAGAAAGCATGGCCAGGAAAGGCAAAGCAGAGCAAGGCAAAGCAAAGCAAAGGAAAGTAGCACAAGGAAAAGCAAAGCAGAGCCAGGAAAGGTAAAGCCAAGGAATGAAAGCAGTTTGAGGCAAGGCAAAGCACAGCAGGGGTAGGAGAAGCAAAGCAGGGCACAGAAGGAAAAGGAAAGCAATGCCAGGAATACCAAGCAAAGAAAGACAAGGGAAAACATGGCCTGAAAAAGCAAAAGAAAGCGTGGCCAGCAAAGGCAAAGCAGAGCAAGGCAAAGCAAAGCAAAGGAAAGTAGCACAAGGAAAAGCAAAGCAGGGCCAGGAAAGACAAAGCAAACAAACAAAAGCAGAGTTCGAGGTAAGGCAAAGCAAAGCAGGGGTTGGAAAAGCAAAGCAGAGCAGAGAAAGTAAAACCAAGCGGTGCCAGGAATACGAAGCAAACAAGCAAAGGAAAGCACGGCCTGAAAAAGCAAAAGAAAGCGTGGCCAGGAAAGGCAAAGCGGAGCAAGGCAAAGCAAAGCAAAGGAAAGTAGCACAAGGAAAAGCAAAGCAGGGCCAGGAAAGACAAAGCAAACAAACCAAAGCAAAGCAATCTGAGGCAAAGCAAAGCAAAGCAGAGGCAAGAACAGCGGAGGAAAGGAGAGAAGGAAAAGCAAAGCTGTGCCAGGAAGAGCAGAGCAAAGCAAAGCAGAGCAAGGAAAAACAAAGAGAATCGAAGCAAATGTAAGGAGCTGGCGGCCAGCCCTCCTGCCGCTTCCCAGTGTCTGCGGGGGAAAGACCGCAGGGCCCTCATGCCGGGTAGAGCTGGCGGCCACACTCGCACGGTGGCTGTACCCTGCTCGCCCGCTCCCCGGCCTCCTTGACGCCTCATAGTCCACCGTGACAGTGGGCGAGAACCATGTCTTGCTTTACCTGTTTTTTTTTACGTATTTATTTATTTATTTATTTATTTAATCGTTGCCTTCCTTCCACTGTACTTGTGGGAATCGTGTAGTTACCTATCGTCGTTCAAAACCTCACCCAACACCATCCCCAGACGAGTAGCACTGGGGACCACCTGGCGGATCGCCGCACGGCTGGGGCCCCAGAATTGACCTTGTCGGGCGGCCAGGCCTGCTGCCCCACCCTCCGGTTCCGAGGGGACAGTCTTCGGGCCGCGGGGAGGCCAAGCTGTGTGTCTGAGGGTTTATGCGTTCATAAATATACCAGTCGACTCGTCGGCAAAATCGGCGCGACGGTCTGCAAGGCAAGCCTAGCACAGCACAGGAGAGCACAGCGATGAAGAGGAAAGCCGAGCAAGACAGAGCAAAGCCCTGCTACGGAAAAGAATGCGGCAGAAGGAAAAGAAATGACAAGCAGGGCCAGGAAAAGCAAAGCGCGGCCGGAAAAACCAAAGCAAAAAGGTCCAAAAATAAAACAAAGCAATGCAATGAATATATACCTCAAAGCAGGGTCAGGAAAAGCAAAGTAAAGCGTGTCCAGGAACGGCAAAGCAGTGCAAGGCAGAGCAAAGGAAAGGAGAGTAGCACAAGGAAAAGAAAAGCAGCGCCGGGAAATGTAGAGCCAAGGAAAGAAAGCAGTTTGAGGCAAGGCAAAGCACAGCAGGGGTAGGAAAAGCAAAGCAGAGCAGAGAAGGTAAAACCAAGCGGTGCCAGGAATACCAAGCAAAGAAAGACAAGGGAAAGCACGGCCTGAAAAAGCAAAAGAAAGCGTGGCCAGCAAAGGCAAAGCAGAGCAAGGCAAAGCAAAGCAAAGGAAAGTAGCACAAGGAAAAGCAAACAAATCAAAACAAAAAGTTCGAGGTAAGGCAAAGCACAGCAGGCGTAGGAAAAGCTAAGCAGAGCAGAGAAGGTAAAGCAAAACAGTGCCAGGATTACAAAAAGAAGCAAAAGAAAGCACGGCCAGGAAAGGTAAAGCCAAGGAAAGAAAGCAGTTTGAGGCAAGGCAAAGCACAGCAGGTGTAGGAAAAGCAAAGCAGAGCAGAGAAAGTAAAGCAACGCAGTGCCAGGAATACAAAGCAAAGCTAAACAAAGGAAAGCACGGCCTGAAAAAGCAAAAGAAAGCATGGCCAGGAAAGGCAAAGCAGAGCAAGGCAAAGCAAAGCAAAGGAAAGTAGCACAAGGAAAAGCAAAGCAGAGCCAGGAAAGGTAAAGCCAAGGAATGAAAGCAGTTTGAGGCAAGGCAAAGCACAGCAGGGGTAGGAGAAGCAAAGCAGGGCACAGAAGGAAAAGGAAAGCAATGCCAGGAATACCAAGCAAAGAAAGACAAGGGAAAACATGGCCTGAAAAAGCAAAAGAAAGCGTGGCCAGCAAAGGCAAAGCAGAGCAAGGCAAAGCAAAGCAAAGGAAAGTAGCACAAGGAAAAGCAAAGCAGGGCCAGGAAAGACAAAGCAAACAAACAAAAGCAGAGTTCGAGGTAAGGCAAAGCAAAGCAGGGGTTGGAAAAGCAAAGCAGAGCAGAGAAAGTAAAACCAAGCGGTGCCAGGAATACGAAGCAAACAAGCAAAGGAAAGCATGGCGTGAAAAAGCAAAAGAAAGCGTGGCCAGCAAAGGCAAAGCAGAGCAAGGCAAGGCAAAGCAAAGCAAAGGAAAGTAGCACAAGGAAAAGCAAAGCAGGGCCAGGAAAGACAAAGCAAACAAACCAAAGCAAAGCAATCTGAGGCAAAGCAAAGCAAAGCAGAGGCAAGAACAGCGGAGGAAAGGAGAGAAGGAAAAGCAAAGCTGTGCCAGGAAGAGCAGAGCAAAGCAAAGCAGAGCAAGGAAAAACAAAGAGAATCGAAGCAAATGTAAGGAGCTGGCGGCCAGCCCTCCTGCCGCTTCCCAGTGTCTGCGGGGGAAAGACCGCAGGGCCCTCATGCCGGGTAGAGCTGGCGGCCACACTCGCACGGTGGCTGTACCCTGCTCGCCCGCTCCCCGGCCTCCTTGACGCCTCATAGTCCACCGTGACAGTGGGCGAGAACCATGTCTTGCTTTACCTGTTTTTTTTTACGTATTTATTTATTTATTTATTTATTTAATCGTTGCCTTCCTTCCACTGTACTTGTGGGAATCGTGTAGTTACCTATCGTCGTTCAAAACCTCACCCAACACCATCCCCAGACGAGTAGCACTGGGGACCACCTGGCGGATCGCCGCACGGCTGGGGCCCCAGAATTGACCTTGTCGGGCGGCCAGGCCTGCTGCCCCACCCTCCGGTTCCGAGGGGACAGTCTTCGGGCCGCGGGGAGGCCAAGCTGTGTGTCTGAGGGTTTATGCGTTCATAAATATACCAGTCGACTCGTCGGCAAAATCGGCGCGACGGTCTGCAAGGCAAGCCTAGCACAGCACAGGAGAGCACAGCGATGAAGAGGAAAGCCGAGCAAGACAGAGCAAAGCCCTGCTACGGAAAAGAATGCGGCAGAAGGAAAAGAAATGACAAGCAGGGCCAGGAAAAGCAAAGCGCGGCCGGAAAAACCAAAGCAAAAAGGTCCAAAAATAAAACAAAGCAATGCAATGAATATATACCTCAAAGCAGGGTCAGGAAAAGCAAAGTAAAGCGTGTCCAGGAACGGCAAAGCAGTGCAAGGCAGAGCAAAGGAAAGGAGAGTAGCACAAGGAAAAGAAAAGCAGCGCCGGGAAATGTAGAGCCAAGGAAAGAAAGCAGTTTGAGGCAAGGCAAAGCACAGCAGGGGTAGGAAAAGCAAAGCAGAGCAGAGAAGGTAAAACCAAGCGGTGCCAGGAATACCAAGCAAAGAAAGACAAGGGAAATCACGGCCTGAAAAAGCAAAAGAAAGCGTGGGCAGCAAAGGCAAAGCAGAGCAAGGCAAAGCAAAGCAAAGGAAAGTAGCACAAGGAAAAGCAAACAAATCAAAACAAAAAGTTCGAGGTAAGGCAAAGCACAGCAGGCGTAGGAAAAGCTAAGCAGAGCAGAGAAGGTAAAGCAAAACAGTGCCAGGATTACAAAAAGAAGCAAAAGAAAGCACGGCCAGGAAAGGTAAAGCCAAGGAAAGAAAGCAGTTTGAGGCAAGGCAAAGCACAGCAGGTGTAGGAAAAGCAAAGCAGAGCAGAGAAAGTAAAGCAACGCAGTGCCAGGAATACAAAGCAAAGCTAAACAAAGGAAAGCACGGCCTGAAAAAGCAAAAGAAAGCATGGCCAGGAAAGGCAAAGCAGAGCAAGGCAAAGCAAAGCAAAGGAAAGTAGCACAAGGAAAAGCAAAGCAGAGCCAGGAAAGGTAAAGCCAAGGAATGAAAGCAGTTTGAGGCAAGGCAAAGCACAGCAGGGGTAGGAGAAGCAAAGCAGGGCACAGAAGGAAAAGGAAAGCAATGCCAGGAATACCAAGCAAAGAAAGACAAGGGAAAACATGGCCTGAAAAAGCAAAAGAAAGCGTGGCCAGCAAAGGCAAAGCAGAGCAAGGCAAAGCAAAGCAAAGGAAAGTAGCACAAGGAAAAGCAAAGCAGGGCCAGGAAAGACAAAGCAAACAAACAAAAGCAGAGTTCGAGGTAAGGCAAAGCAAAGCAGGGGTTGGAAAAGCAAAGCAGAGCAGAGAAAGTAAAACCAAGCGGTGCCAGGAATACGAAGCAAACAAGCAAAGGAAAGCACGGCCTGAAAAAGCAAAAGAAAGCGTGGCCAGGAAAGGCAAAGCGGAGCAAGGCAAAGCAAAGCAAAGGAAAGTAGCACAAGGAAAAGCAAAGCAGGGCCAGGAAAGACAAAGCAAACAAACCAAAGCAAAGCAATCTGAGGCAAAGCAAAGCAAAGCAGAGGCAAGAACAGCGGAGGAAAGGAGAGAAGGAAAAGCAAAGCTGTGCCAGGAAGAGCAGAGCAAAGCAAAGCAGAGCAAGGAAAAACAAAGAGAATCGAAGCAAATGTAAGGAGCTGGCGGCCAGCCCTCCTGCCGCTTCCCAGTGTCTGCGGGGGAAAGACCGCAGGGCCCTCATGCCGGGTAGAGCTGGCGGCCACACTCGCACGGTGGCTGTACCCTGCTCGCCCGCTCCCCGGCCTCCTTGACGCCTCATAGTCCACCGTGACAGTGGGCGAGAACCATGTCTTGCTTTACCTGTTTTTTTTTACGTATTTATTTATTTATTTATTTATTTAATCGTTGCCTTCCTTCCACTGTACTTGTGGGAATCGTGTAGTTACCTATCGTCGTTCAAAACCTCACCCAACACCATCCCCAGACGAGTAGCACTGGGGACCACCTGGCGGATCGCCGCACGGCTGGGGCCCCAGAATTGACCTTGTCGGGCGGCCAGGCCTGCTGCCCCACCCTCCGGTTCCGAGGGGACAGTCTTCGGGCCGCGGGGAGGCCAAGCTGTGTGTCTGAGGGTTTATGCGTTCATAAATATACCAGTCGACTCGTCGGCAAAATCGGCGCGACGGTCTGCAAGGCAAGCCTAGCACAGCACAGGAGAGCACAGCGATGAAGAGGAAAGCCGAGCAAGACAGAGCAAAGCCCTGCTACGGAAAAGAATGCGGCAGAAGGAAAAGAAATGACAAGCAGGGCCAGGAAAAGCAAAGCGCGGCCGGAAAAACCAAAGCAAAAAGGTCCAAAAATAAAACAAAGCAATGCAATGAATACATACCTCAATTAAAAAAAAAAAAAAAAGGGTCAAAAAAAAAAAAAAACACAAGCAAAGCAGGGTCAGGAAAAGCAAAGTAAAGCGTGTCCAGGAAAGGCAAAGCAGTGCAAGGCAGAGCAAAGGAAAGGAGAGTAGCACAAGGAAAAGAAAAGCAGCGCCGGGAAATGTAGAGCCAAGGAAAGAAAGCAGTTTGAGGCAAGGCAAAGCACAGCAGGGGTAGGAAAAGCAAAGCAGAGCAGAGAAGGTAAAGCAAAGCCGTGGCAGGAATACAAAGCAAAGCAAAACAAAGGAAAGCACGGCCTGAAAAAGCATGGCCAGGAAAGGCGAAGCAGAGCAAGGCAAAGCAAAGCAGTGCAAACTGGTACAAGGAAAGTCACAGCAGTGCCAGGAAACGTATAGCAAAGTAAAGAAAGCAGTTTGAGGCAAGGCGAAGCACAGCAGGGGTAGGAGAATACAAAGCAGAGCAGATAAAGTAAAACCAAGCGGTGCCAGGAATACCAAGCAAAGAAAGACAAAGGAAAGCATGGCCTGAAAAAGCAAAGGAAAGCATGGCCAGAAAAAGCAAAAGAAAAAGCGTGGGCAGCAAAGGCAAAGCAGAGCAAGGCAAAGCAAAGCAAATGAAAGTAGCACAAGGAAAAGCAAACAAATCAAAACAAAAAGTTCGAGGTAAGGCAAAGCACAGGAGGGGTAGGAAAAGCTAAGCAGAGCAGAGAAGGTAAAGCAAAACAGGGCCAGGAATACAAAAAGAAGCAAAAGAAAGCATGGCCAGGAACGGTAAAGCCAAGGAAAGAAAGCAGTTTGAGGCAAGGCAAAGCACAGCAGGGGCAGGAGAAGCAAAGCAGAGCAGAGAAAGTAAAACCAAGCGGTGCCAGGAATACCAAGCAAAGAAAGACAAAGGAAAGCACGGCCTGAAAAAGCAAAGGAAAGCATGGCCTGAAAAAGCAAAAGAAAGCGTGGGCAGCAAAGGCAAAGCAGAGCATTGCAAAGCAAAGCCCTGCAAGGAAAAAGAAAGCCTTATCAGGCAAAGAAAAGTCAAGCAGGGCCAGGAAAAGCAAAACAAATCAGGGTCAGTAAAAACAAAGCAAAACAGGGCCAGGAAAAACAAAGCAGTGCCACCAATGCAAAGCGAAGCAAAGCACAGCAGGGCCAGGAAAAGCAAAGCAAAGAAAAGCAGCGCTGTGAAAACAAAACGTGTAGTTACTTAGTGTCGTTCGAAATCGCACCCCCCACCCGCCCCAGACGAACAGGGAGGGGCCCGTTGCCGGGTTACGGGGAGGCGGGGGCGTTCAAGAAGGCGAGGGTGTGGCAGCAGCCCCCCGGTTGCCTCGGGCCGCCGGTCGCTCTGACATCAGAGGCTCCTGCTCGGCCACGAGTGGCTCGCCACCTGTGCGACTCAGTTTGGCTGGCTGCCTGGCCGGTTTGCTTTAGCTGCTTATCATTATATAAATGATCTCTCTCCCTCTCTCCCTCTCTCCCTCTCTCCCTCCCTCTCTCTCTCTCTCTCTCTCTCTCTCTCTCTCTCTCTCTCTCTCTCTCTCTCTCTCTCTCATATGTACTACTTAAAAGTTACTAAAAAAGAAAGTACTAAATAATAGTAAATGTATATATAATTAAAACATAATAAAAATAGTAGTAGTAATAATAATAAAAATCGTTGTCTGTTTCCCACTTTCCTTTTAGGAATCAAGTAGTTACTTAGCGTTGTTCGCAACACCCACCCTCCCCAGACAAATAGCAACGGGGCCCACCTAGCGGCTCGCCGGACAGCAGGGGCCACAGAATAGACCTGGCCCAGTGGCCAGATGCCTGTCCCCGTCCGCCAGTTCTGAGGGGACAGTCGCCGAGGTGCGGTGAGGTCAAGGTGTGCGTCTGAGGGTTTATGCGTTCATAAATACACCAATCGACTCATCGGCAAAATCGGCGGGACAGTCTGCAAAAGAAGCCTAGCGCAGCAAAGCAGAGCAGAGCAGAGCAATGCAGAGGAAAGCAGAACAAGACAAGGCAAAGCCCTGCTAGGGAGAAGAAAGCGGCATAAGGAAAAGCAAAGCACGGCCAGAAAAACCAAAGGAAAAAGGTTAAAATAAATAAATAAATAAAATAAAATAAAATAAAAAAACCAAAGCAAAGCATGGCCAAGAAAGGCAAAGCAGAGCAAGGCAAAGCAAAGCAGAGCAAAGCAGCACAAGGAAATGCATAGCAGAGCCAGGAACACTAAGCAAAGCAAAACAAAGTAAAGCATGGCCAGAGGGGGGGGAAAAAAAAATAGGGCCAGGGAATACAAAGCACAGCAATGCAAAACAAAGCAAAGCAGCACAAGACAAAGCAAAGCACTGTCTGGAATTCAAGGCAAAGTGAAGCAAAGTAAAACAAAGCAGGGCCAGAAAAGGAAAGAAAAGCAGGGGTAAGAAAAGCAATGCAAAGCATGGCCAGGAAAGGCAAATCACAGTAAGGCAAAGCAAAGCAGAGCAAAGTAGCACAAGAAAAACAAAGCAGGGCCAAGAAAGGTAGAGCAAAGGAAAGAAAGAAATTGAGGCAAGGCCAAGCACAGCACGGGTAGGAAAACAAAGCAACGTAGAGAAGGGAAAGCAAAGCAGTGCCAGGAATACAAAGCAAAGCTAAACAAAGGAAAGCATGGCCTGAAAAAGCAAAAGAAAGCATGGCCAGGAAAGGCAAAGCAGAGCAAGGCAAAGCAAAGGAAAGGAGAGTAACACAAGGAAAAGCAAAGCAGAGCCAGGAAAGGTAAAGCCAAGGAATGAAAGCAGTTTGAGGCAAGGCAAAGCACAGCAGGGGTAGGAGAAGCAAAGCAGAGCAGAGAAGGTAAAGCAAAGCCGTGGCAGGAATACAAAGCAAAGCAAAACAAAGGAAAGCATGGCCTGAAAAAGCAAAAGAAAAAGCGTGGCCAGCAAAGGCAAAGCAGAGCAAGGCAAAGCAAAGCAAAGGAAAGTAGCACAAGGAAAAGCAAAGCAGAGCCAGGAAAGGAAAAGCCAAGGAAAGAAAACAGTTTGAGGCAAGGCAAAGCACAGCAGGGGTAGGAGAAGCAAAGCAGAGCAGAGAAAGTAAAACCAAGTGGTGCCAGGAATACCAAGCAAAGAAAGACAAGGGAAAGCATGGCCTGAAAAATCAAAGGAAAGCATGGCCAGAAAAAAGCAAAAGAAAGCGTGGGCAGCAAAGGCAAAGCAGAGCAAGGCAAGGCAAAGCAAAGCAAAGGAAAGTAGCACAAGGAAAAGCAAAGCAGGGCCAGGAAAGACAAAGCAAACAAACCAAAGCAAAGCAATCTGAGGCAAAGCAAAGCAAAGCAGAGGCAAGAACAGCGGAGGAAAGGAGAGAAGGAAAAGCAAAGCTGTGCCAGGAAGAGCAGAGCAAAGCAAAGCAGAGCAAGGAAAAACAAAGAGAATCGAAGCAAATGTAAGGAGCTGGCGGCCAGCCCTCCTGCCGCTTCCCAGTGTCTGCGGGGGAAAGACCGCAGGGCCCTCATGCCGGGTAGAGCTGGCGGCCACACTCGCACGGTGGCTGTACCCTGCTCGCCCGCTCCCCGGCCTCCTTGACGCCTCATAGTCCACCGTGACAGTGGGCGAGAACCATGTCTTGCTTTACCTGTTTTTTTTTACGTATTTATTTATTTATTTATTTATTTAATCGTTGCCTTCCTTCCACTGTACTTGTGGGAATCGTGTAGTTACCTATCGTCGTTCAAAACCTCACCCAACACCATCCCCAGACGAGTAGCACTGGGGACCACCTGGCGGATCGCCGCACGGCTGGGGCCCCAGAATTGACCTTGTCGGGCGGCCAGGCCTGCTGCCCCACCCTCCGGTTCCGAGGGGACAGTCTTCGGGCCGCGGGGAGGCCAAGCTGTGTGTCTGAGGGTTTATGCGTTCATAAATATACCAGTCGACTCGTCGGCAAAATCGGCGCGACGGTCTGCAAGGCAAGCCTAGCACAGCACAGGAGAGCACAGCGATGAAGAGGAAAGCCGAGCAAGACAGAGCAAAGCCCTGCTACGGAAAAGAATGCGGCAGAAGGAAAAGAAATGACAAGCAGGGCCAGGAAAAGCAAAGCGCGGCCGGAAAAACCAAAGCAAAAAGGTCCAAAAATAAAACAAAGCAATGCAATGAATATATACCTCAAAGCAGGGTCAGGAAAAGCAAAGTAAAGCGTGTCCAGGAACGGCAAAGCAGTGCAAGGCAGAGCAAAGGAAAGGAGAGTAGCACAAGGAAAAGAAAAGCAGTGCCGGGAAATGTAGAGCCAAGGAAAGAAAGCAGTTTGAGGCAAGGCAAAGCACAGCAGGGGTAGGAAAAGCAAAGCAGAGCAGAGAAGGTAAAACCAAGCGGTGCCAGGAATACCAAGCAAAGAAAGACAAGGGAAAGCACGGCCTGAAAAAGCAAAAGAAAGCGTGGCCAGCAAAGGCAAAGCAGAGCAAGGCAAAGCAAAGCAAAGGAAAGTAGCACAAGGAAAAGCAAACAAATCAAAACAAAAAGTTCGAGGTAAGGCAAAGCACAGCAGGCGTAGGAAAAGCTAAGCAGAGCAGAGAAGGTAAAGCAAAACAGTGCCAGGATTACAAAAAGAAGCAAAAGAAAGCACGGCCAGGAAAGGTAAAGCCAAGGAAAGAAAGCAGTTTGAGGCAAGGCAAAGCACAGCAGGTGTAGGAAAAGCAAAGCAGAGCAGAGAAAGTAAAGCAACGCAGTGCCAGGAATACAAAGCAAAGCTAAACAAAGGAAAGCACGGCCTGAAAAAGCAAAAGAAAGCATGGCCAGGAAAGGCAAAGCAGAGCAAGGCAAAGCAAAGCAAAGGAAAGTAGCACAAGGAAAAGCAAAGCAGAGCCAGGAAAGGTAAAGCCAAGGAATGAAAGCAGTTTGAGGCAAGGCAAAGCACAGCAGGGGTAGGAGAAGCAAAGCAGGGCACAGAAGGAAAAGGAAAGCAATGCCAGGAATACCAAGCAAAGAAAGACAAGGGAAAACATGGCCTGAAAAAGCAAAAGAAAGCGTGGCCAGCAAAGGCAAAGCAGAGCAAGGCAAAGCAAAGCAAAGGAAAGTAGCACAAGGAAAAGCAAAGCAGGGCCAGGAAAGACAAAGCAAACAAACAAAAGCAGAGTTCGAGGTAAGGCAAAGCAAAGCAGGGGTTGGAAAAGCAAAGCAGAGCAGAGAAAGTAAAACCAAGCGGTGCCAGGAATACGAAGCAAACAAGCAAAGGAAAGCACGGCCTGAAAAAGCAAAAGAAAGCGTGGCCAGGAAAGGCAAAGCGGAGCAAGGCAAAGCAAAGCAAAGGAAAGTAGCACAAGGAAAAGCAAAGCAGGGCCAGGAAAGACAAAGCAAACAAACCAAAGCAAAGCAATCTGAGGCAAAGCAAAGCAAAGCAGAGGCAAGAACAGCGGAGGAAAGGAGAGAAGGAAAAGCAAAGCTGTGCCAGGAAGAGCAGAGCAAAGCAAAGCAGAGCAAGGAAAAACAAAGAGAATCGAAGCAAATGTAAGGAGCTGGCGGCCAGCCCTCCTGCCGCTTCCCAGTGTCTGCGGGGGAAAGACCGCAGGGCCCTCATGCCGGGTAGAGCTGGCGGCCACACTCGCACGGTGGCTGTACCCTGCTCGCCCGCTCCCCGGCCTCCTTGACGCCTCATAGTCCACCGTGACAGTGGGCGAGAACCATGTCTTGCTTTACCTGTTTTTTTTTACGTATTTATTTATTTATTTATTTATTTAATCGTTGCCTTCCTTCCACTGTACTTGTGGGAATCGTGTAGTTACCTATCGTCGTTCAAAACCTCACCCAACACCATCCCCAGACGAGTAGCACTGGGGACCACCTGGCGGATCGCCGCACGGCTGGGGCCCCAGAATTGACCTTGTCGGGCGGCCAGGCCTGCTGCCCCACCCTCCGGTTCCGAGGGGACAGTCTTCGGGCCGCGGGGAGGCCAAGCTGTGTGTCTGAGGGTTTATGCGTTCATAAATATACCAGTCGACTCGTCGGCAAAATCGGCGCGACGGTCTGCAAGGCAAGCCTAGCACAGCACAGGAGAGCACAGCGATGAAGAGGAAAGCCGAGCAAGACAGAGCAAAGCCCTGCTACGGAAAAGAATGCGGCAGAAGGAAAAGAAATGACAAGCAGGGCCAGGAAAAGCAAAGCGCGGCCGGAAAAACCAAAGCAAAAAGGTCCAAAAATAAAACAAAGCAATGCAATGAATACATACCTCAATTAAAAAAAAAAAAAAAAAGGGTCAAAAAAAAAAAAAAAACACAAGCAAAGCAGGGTCAGGAAAAGCAAAGTAAAGCGTGTCCAGGAAAGGCAAAGCAGTGCAAGGCAGAGCAAAGGAAAGGAGAGTAGCACAAGGAAAAGAAAAGCAGCGCCGGGAAATGTAGAGCCAAGGAAAGAAAGCAGTTTGAGGCAAGGCAAAGCACAGCAGGGGTAGGAAAAGCAAAGCAGAGCAGAGAAGGTAAAGCAAAGCCGTGGCAGGAATACAAAGCAAAGCAAAACAAAGGAAAGCACGGCCTGAAAAAGCATGGCCAGGAAAGGCGAAGCAGAGCAAGGCAAAGCAAAGCAGTGCAAACTGGTACAAGGAAAGTCACAGCAGTGCCAGGAAACGTATAGCAAAGTAAAGAAAGCAGTTTGAGGCAAGGCGAAGCACAGCAGGGGTAGGAGAATACAAAGCAGAGCAGATAAAGTAAAACCAAGCGGTGCCAGGAATACCAAGCAAAGAAAGACAAAGGAAAGCATGGCCTGAAAAAGCAAAGGAAAGCATGGCCAGAAAAAGCAAAAGAAAAAGCGTGGGCAGCAAAGGCAAAGCAGAGCAAGGCAAAGCAAAGCAAATGAAAGTAGCACAAGGAAAAGCAAACAAATCAAAACAAAAAGTTCGAGGTAAGGCAAAGCACAGGAGGGGTAGGAAAAGCTAAGCAGAGCAGAGAAGGTAAAGCAAAACAGGGCCAGGAATACAAAAAGAAGCAAAAGAAAGCATGGCCAGGAACGGTAAAGCCAAGGAAAGAAAGCAGTTTGAGGCAAGGCAAAGCACAGCAGGGGCAGGAGAAGCAAAGCAGAGCAGAGAAAGTAAAACCAAGCGGTGCCAGGAATACCAAGCAAAGAAAGACAAAGGAAAGCACGGCCTGAAAAAGCAAAGGAAAGCATGGCCTGAAAAAGCAAAAGAAAGCGTGGGCAGCAAAGGCAAAGCAGAGCATTGCAAAGCAAAGCCCTGCAAGGAAAAAGAAAGCCTTATCAGGCAAAGAAAAGTCAAGCAGGGCCAGGAAAAGCAAAACAAATCAGGGTCAGTAAAAACAAAGCAAAACAGGGCCAGGAAAAACAAAGCAGTGCCACCAATGCAAAGCGAAGCAAAGCACAGCAGGGCCAGGAAAAGCAAAGCAAAGAAAAGCAGCGCTGTGAAAACAAAACGTGTAGTTACTTAGTGTCGTTCGAAATCGCACCCCCCACCCGCCCCAGACGAACAGGGAGGGGCCCGTTGCCGGGTTACGGGGAGGCGGGGGCGTTCAAGAAGGCGAGGGTGTGGCAGCAGCCCCCCGGTTGCCTCGGGCCGCCGGTCGCTCTGACATCAGAGGCTCCTGCTCGGCCACGAGTGGCTCGCCACCTGTGCGACTCAGTTTGGCTGGCTGCCTGGCCGGTTTGCTTTAGCTGCTTATCATTATATAAATGATCTCTCTCCCTCTCTCCCTCTCTCCCTCTCTCCCTCCCTCTCTCTCTCTCTCTCTCTCTCTCTCTCTCTCTCTCTCTCTCTCTCTCTCTCTCTCTCTCTCATATGTACTACTTAAAAGTTACTAAAAAAGAAAGTACTAAATAATAGTAAATGTATATATAATTAAAACATAATAAAAATAGTAGTAGTAATAATAATAAAAATCGTTGTCTGTTTCCCACTTTCCTTTTAGGAATCAAGTAGTTACTTAGCGTTGTTCGCAACACCCACCCTCCCCAGACAAATAGCAACGGGGCCCACCTAGCGGCTCGCCGGACAGCAGGGGCCACAGAATAGACCTGGCCCAGTGGCCAGATGCCTGTCCCCGTCCGCCAGTTCTGAGGGGACAGTCGCCGAGGTGCGGTGAGGTCAAGGTGTGCGTCTGAGGGTTTATGCGTTCATAAATACACCAATCGACTCATCGGCAAAATCGGCGGGACAGTCTGCAAAAGAAGCCTAGCGCAGCAAAGCAGAGCAGAGCAGAGCAATGCAGAGGAAAGCAGAACAAGACAAGGCAAAGCCCTGCTAGGGAGAAGAAAGCGGCATAAGGAAAAGCAAAGCACGGCCAGAAAAACCAAAGGAAAAAGGTTAAAATAAATAAATAAATAAAATAAAATAAAATAAAAAAACCAAAGCAAAGCATGGCCAAGAAAGGCAAAGCAGAGCAAGGCAAAGCAAAGCAGAGCAAAGCAGCACAAGGAAATGCATAGCAGAGCCAGGAACACTAAGCAAAGCAAAACAAAGTAAAGCATGGCCAGAGGGGGGGGAAAAAAAAATAGGGCCAGGGAATACAAAGCACAGCAATGCAAAACAAAGCAAAGCAGCACAAGACAAAGCAAAGCACTGTCTGGAATTCAAGGCAAAGTGAAGCAAAGTAAAACAAAGCAGGGCCAGAAAAGGAAAGAAAAGCAGGGGTAAGAAAAGCAATGCAAAGCATGGCCAGGAAAGGCAAATCACAGTAAGGCAAAGCAAAGCAGAGCAAAGTAGCACAAGAAAAACAAAGCAGGGCCAAGAAAGGTAGAGCAAAGGAAAGAAAGAAATTGAGGCAAGGCCAAGCACAGCACGGGTAGGAAAACAAAGCAACGTAGAGAAGGGAAAGCAAAGCAGTGCCAGGAATACAAAGCAAAGCTAAACAAAGGAAAGCATGGCCTGAAAAAGCAAAAGAAAGCATGGCCAGGAAAGGCAAAGCAGAGCAAGGCAAAGCAAAGGAAAGGAGAGTAACACAAGGAAAAGCAAAGCAGAGCCAGGAAAGGTAAAGCCAAGGAATGAAAGCAGTTTGAGGCAAGGCAAAGCACAGCAGGGGTAGGAGAAGCAAAGCAGAGCAGAGAAGGTAAAGCAAAGCCGTGGCAGGAATACAAAGCAAAGCAAAACAAAGGAAAGCATGGCCTGAAAAAGCAAAAGAAAAAGCGTGGCCAGCAAAGGCAAAGCAGAGCAAGGCAAAGCAAAGCAAAGGAAAGTAGCACAAGGAAAAGCAAAGCAGAGCCAGGAAAGGAAAAGCCAAGGAAAGAAAACAGTTTGAGGCAAGGCAAAGCACAGCAGGGGTAGGAGAAGCAAAGCAGAGCAGAGAAAGTAAAACCAAGTGGTGCCAGGAATACCAAGCAAAGAAAGACAAGGGAAAGCATGGCCTGAAAAATCAAAGGAAAGCATGGCCAGAAAAAAGCAAAAGAAAGCGTGGGCAGCAAAGGCAAAGCAGAGCAAGGCAAGGCAAAGCAAAGCAAAGGAAAGTAGCACAAGGAAAAGCAAAGCAGGGCCAGGAAAGACAAAGCAAACAAACCAAAGCAAAGCAATCTGAGGCAAAGCAAAGCAAAGCAGAGGCAAGAACAGCGGAGGAAAGGAGAGAAGGAAAAGCAAAGCTGTGCCAGGAAGAGCAGAGCAAAGCAAAGCAGAGCAAGGAAAAACAAAGAGAATCGAAGCAAATGTAAGGAGCTGGCGGCCAGCCCTCCTGCCGCTTCCCAGTGTCTGCGGGGGAAAGACCGCAGGGCCCTCATGCCGGGTAGAGCTGGCGGCCACACTCGCACGGTGGCTGTACCCTGCTCGCCCGCTCCCCGGCCTCCTTGACGCCTCATAGTCCACCGTGACAGTGGGCGAGAACCATGTCTTGCTTTACCTGTTTTTTTTTACGTATTTATTTATTTATTTATTTATTTAATCGTTGCCTTCCTTCCACTGTACTTGTGGGAATCGTGTAGTTACCTATCGTCGTTCAAAACCTCACCCAACACCATCCCCAGACGAGTAGCACTGGGGACCACCTGGCGGATCGCCGCACGGCTGGGGCCCCAGAATTGACCTTGTCGGGCGGCCAGGCCTGCTGCCCCACCCTCCGGTTCCGAGGGGACAGTCTTCGGGCCGCGGGGAGGCCAAGCTGTGTGTCTGAGGGTTTATGCGTTCATAAATATACCAGTCGACTCGTCGGCAAAATCGGCGCGACGGTCTGCAAGGCAAGCCTAGCACAGCACAGGAGAGCACAGCGATGAAGAGGAAAGCCGAGCAAGACAGAGCAAAGCCCTGCTACGGAAAAGAATGCGGCAGAAGGAAAAGAAATGACAAGCAGGGCCAGGAAAAGCAAAGCGCGGCCGGAAAAACCAAAGCAAAAAGGTCCAAAAATAAAACAAAGCAATGCAATGAATATATACCTCAAAGCAGGGTCAGGAAAAGCAAAGTAAAGCGTGTCCAGGAACGGCAAAGCAGTGCAAGGCAGAGCAAAGGAAAGGAGAGTAGCACAAGGAAAAGAAAAGCAGTGCCGGGAAATGTAGAGCCAAGGAAAGAAAGCAGTTTGAGGCAAGGCAAAGCACAGCAGGGGTAGGAAAAGCAAAGCAGAGCAGAGAAGGTAAAACCAAGCGGTGCCAGGAATACCAAGCAAAGAAAGACAAGGGAAAGCACGGCCTGAAAAAGCAAAAGAAAGCGTGGCCAGCAAAGGCAAAGCAGAGCAAGGCAAAGCAAAGCAAAGGAAAGTAGCACAAGGAAAAGCAAACAAATCAAAACAAAAAGTTCGAGGTAAGGCAAAGCACAGCAGGCGTAGGAAAAGCTAAGCAGAGCAGAGAAGGTAAAGCAAAACAGTGCCAGGATTACAAAAAGAAGCAAAAGAAAGCACGGCCAGGAAAGGTAAAGCCAAGGAAAGAAAGCAGTTTGAGGCAAGGCAAAGCACAGCAGGTGTAGGAAAAGCAAAGCAGAGCAGAGAAAGTAAAGCAACGCAGTGCCAGGAATACAAAGCAAAGCTAAACAAAGGAAAGCACGGCCTGAAAAAGCAAAAGAAAGCATGGCCAGGAAAGGCAAAGCAGAGCAAGGCAAAGCAAAGCAAAGGAAAGTAGCACAAGGAAAAGCAAAGCAGAGCCAGGAAAGGTAAAGCCAAGGAATGAAAGCAGTTTGAGGCAAGGCAAAGCACAGCAGGGGTAGGAGAAGCAAAGCAGGGCACAGAAGGAAAAGGAAAGCAATGCCAGGAATACCAAGCAAAGAAAGACAAGGGAAAACATGGCCTGAAAAAGCAAAAGAAAGCGTGGCCAGCAAAGGCAAAGCAGAGCAAGGCAAAGCAAAGCAAAGGAAAGTAGCACAAGGAAAAGCAAAGCAGGGCCAGGAAAGACAAAGCAAACAAACAAAAGCAGAGTTCGAGGTAAGGCAAAGCAAAGCAGGGGTTGGAAAAGCAAAGCAGAGCAGAGAAAGTAAAACCAAGCGGTGCCAGGAATACGAAGCAAACAAGCAAAGGAAAGCACGGCCTGAAAAAGCAAAAGAAAGCGTGGCCAGGAAAGGCAAAGCGGAGCAAGGCAAAGCAAAGCAAAGGAAAGTAGCACAAGGAAAAGCAAAGCAGGGCCAGGAAAGACAAAGCAAACAAACCAAAGCAAAGCAATCTGAGGCAAAGCAAAGCAAAGCAGAGGCAAGAACAGCGGAGGAAAGGAGAGAAGGAAAAGCAAAGCTGTGCCAGGAAGAGCAGAGCAAAGCAAAGCAGAGCAAGGAAAAACAAAGAGAATCGAAGCAAATGTAAGGAGCTGGCGGCCAGCCCTCCTGCCGCTTCCCAGTGTCTGCGGGGGAAAGACCGCAGGGCCCTCATGCCGGGTAGAGCTGGCGGCCACACTCGCACGGTGGCTGTACCCTGCTCGCCCGCTCCCCGGCCTCCTTGACGCCTCATAGTCCACCGTGACAGTGGGCGAGAACCATGTCTTGCTTTACCTGTTTTTTTTTACGTATTTATTTATTTATTTATTTATTTAATCGTTGCCTTCCTTCCACTGTACTTGTGGGAATCGTGTAGTTACCTATCGTCGTTCAAAACCTCACCCAACACCATCCCCAGACGAGTAGCACTGGGGACCACCTGGCGGATCGCCGCACGGCTGGGGCCCCAGAATTGACCTTGTCGGGCGGCCAGGCCTGCTGCCCCACCCTCCGGTTCCGAGGGGACAGTCTTCGGGCCGCGGGGAGGCCAAGCTGTGTGTCTGAGGGTTTATGCGTTCATAAATATACCAGTCGACTCGTCGGCAAAATCGGCGCGACGGTCTGCAAGGCAAGCCTAGCACAGCACAGGAGAGCACAGCGATGAAGAGGAAAGCCGAGCAAGACAGAGCAAAGCCCTGCTACGGAAAAGAATGCGGCAGAAGGAAAAGAAATGACAAGCAGGGCCAGGAAAAGCAAAGCGCGGCCGGAAAAACCAAAGCAAAAAGGTCCAAAAATAAAACAAAGCAATGCAATGAATACATACCTCAATTAAAAAAAAAAAAAAAAGGGTCAAAAAAAAAAAAAAAACACAAGCAAAGCAGGGTCAGGAAAAGCAAAGTAAAGCGTGTCCAGGAAAGGCAAAGCAGTGCAAGGCAGAGCAAAGGAAAGGAGAGTAGCACAAGGAAAAGAAAAGCAGCGCCGGGAAATGTAGAGCCAAGGAAAGAAAGCAGTTTGAGGCAAGGCAAAGCACAGCAGGGGTAGGAAAAGCAAAGCAGAGCAGAGAAGGTAAAGCAAAGCCGTGGCAGGAATACAAAGCAAAGCAAAACAAAGGAAAGCACGGCCTGAAAAAGCATGGCCAGGAAAGGCGAAGCAGAGCAAGGCAAAGCAAAGCAGTGCAAACTGGTACAAGGAAAGTCACAGCAGTGCCAGGAAACGTATAGCAAAGTAAAGAAAGCAGTTTGAGGCAAGGCGAAGCACAGCAGGGGTAGGAGAATACAAAGCAGAGCAGATAAAGTAAAACCAAGCGGTGCCAGGAATACCAAGCAAAGAAAGACAAAGGAAAGCATGGCCTGAAAAAGCAAAGGAAAGCATGGCCAGAAAAAGCAAAAGAAAAAGCGTGGGCAGCAAAGGCAAAGCAGAGCAAGGCAAAGCAAAGCAAATGAAAGTAGCACAAGGAAAAGCAAACAAATCAAAACAAAAAGTTCGAGGTAAGGCAAAGCACAGGAGGGGTAGGAAAAGCTAAGCAGAGCAGAGAAGGTAAAGCAAAACAGGGCCAGGAATACAAAAAGAAGCAAAAGAAAGCATGGCCAGGAACGGTAAAGCCAAGGAAAGAAAGCAGTTTGAGGCAAGGCAAAGCACAGCAGGGGCAGGAGAAGCAAAGCAGAGCAGAGAAAGTAAAACCAAGCGGTGCCAGGAATACCAAGCAAAGAAAGACAAAGGAAAGCACGGCCTGAAAAAGCAAAGGAAAGCATGGCCTGAAAAAGCAAAAGAAAGCGTGGGCAGCAAAGGCAAAGCAGAGCATTGCAAAGCAAAGCCCTGCAAGGAAAAAGAAAGCCTTATCAGGCAAAGAAAAGTCAAGCAGGGCCAGGAAAAGCAAAACAAATCAGGGTCAGTAAAAACAAAGCAAAACAGGGCCAGGAAAAACAAAGCAGTGCCACCAATGCAAAGCGAAGCAAAGCACAGCAGGGCCAGGAAAAGCAAAGCAAAGAAAAGCAGCGCTGTGAAAACAAAACGTGTAGTTACTTAGTGTCGTTCGAAATCGCACCCCCCACCCGCCCCAGACGAACAGGGAGGGGCCCGTTGCCGGGTTACGGGGAGGCGGGGGCGTTCAAGAAGGCGAGGGTGTGGCAGCAGCCCCCCGGTTGCCTCGGGCCGCCGGTCGCTCTGACATCAGAGGCTCCTGCTCGGCCACGAGTGGCTCGCCACCTGTGCGACTCAGTTTGGCTGGCTGCCTGGCCGGTTTGCTTTAGCTGCTTATCATTATATAAATGATCTCTCTCCCTCTCTCCCTCTCTCCCTCTCTCCCTCCCTCTCTCTCTCTCTCTCTCTCTCTCTCTCTCTCTCTCTCTCTCTCTCTCTCTCTCTCTCTCATATGTACTACTTAAAAGTTACTAAAAAAGAAAGTACTAAATAATAGTAAATGTATATATAATTAAAACATAATAAAAATAGTAGTAGTAATAATAATAAAAATCGTTGTCTGTTTCCCACTTTCCTTTTAGGAATCAAGTAGTTACTTAGCGTTGTTCGCAACACCCACCCTCCCCAGACAAATAGCAACGGGGCCCACCTAGCGGCTCGCCGGACAGCAGGGGCCACAGAATAGACCTGGCCCAGTGGCCAGATGCCTGTCCCCGTCCGCCAGTTCTGAGGGGACAGTCGCCGAGGTGCGGCGAGGTCAAGGTGTGCGTCTGAGGGTTTATGCGTTCATAAATACACCAATCGACTCATCGGCAAAATCGGCGGGACAGTCTGCAAAAGAAGCCTAGCGCAGCAAAGCAGAGCAGAGCAGAGCAATGCAGAGGAAAGCAGAACAAGACAAGGCAAAGCCCTGCTAGGGAGAAGAAAGCGGCATAAGGAAAAGCAAAGCACGGCCAGAAAAACCAAAGGAAAAAGGTTAAAATAAATAAATAAATAAAATAAAATAAAATAAAAAAACCAAAGCAAAGCATGGCCAAGAAAGGCAAAGCAGAGCAAGGCAAAGCAAAGCAGAGCAAAGCAGCACAAGGAAATGCATAGCAGAGCCAGGAACACTAAGCAAAGCAAAACAAAGTAAAGCATGGCCAGAGGGGGGGGAAAAAAAAATAGGGCCAGGGAATACAAAGCACAGCAATGCAAAACAAAGCAAAGCAGCACAAGACAAAGCAAAGCACTGTCTGGAATTCAAGGCAAAGTGAAGCAAAGTAAAACAAAGCAGGGCCAGAAAAGGAAAGAAAAGCAGGGGTAAGAAAAGCAATGCAAAGCATGGCCAGGAAAGGCAAATCACAGTAAGGCAAAGCAAAGCAGAGCAAAGTAGCACAAGAAAAACAAAGCAGGGCCAAGAAAGGTAGAGCAAAGGAAAGAAAGAAATTGAGGCAAGGCCAAGCACAGCACGGGTAGGAAAACAAAGCAACGTAGAGAAGGGAAAGCAAAGCAGTGCCAGGAATACAAAGCAAAGCTAAACAAAGGAAAGCATGGCCTGAAAAAGCAAAAGAAAGCATGGCCAGGAAAGGCAAAGCAGAGCAAGGCAAAGCAAAGGAAAGGAGAGTAACACAAGGAAAAGCAAAGCAGAGCCAGGAAAGGTAAAGCCAAGGAATGAAAGCAGTTTGAGGCAAGGCAAAGCACAGCAGGGGTAGGAGAAGCAAAGCAGAGCAGAGAAGGTAAAGCAAAGCCGTGGCAGGAATACAAAGCAAAGCAAAACAAAGGAAAGCATGGCCTGAAAAAGCAAAAGAAAAAGCGTGGCCAGCAAAGGCAAAGCAGAGCAAGGCAAAGCAAAGCAAAGGAAAGTAGCACAAGGAAAAGCAAAGCAGAGCCAGGAAAGGAAAAGCCAAGGAAAGAAAACAGTTTGAGGCAAGGCAAAGCACAGCAGGGGTAGGAGAAGCAAAGCAGAGCAGAGAAAGTAAAACCAAGTGGTGCCAGGAATACCAAGCAAAGAAAGACAAGGGAAAGCATGGCCTGAAAAATCAAAGGAAAGCATGGCCAGAAAAAAGCAAAAGAAAGCGTGGGCCAGCAAAGGCAAAGCAGAGCAAGGCAAGGCAAAGCAAAGCAAAGGAAAGTAGCACAAGGAAAAGCAAAGCAGGGCCAGGAAAGACAAAGCAAACAAACCAAAGCAAAGCAATCTGAGGCAAAGCAAAGCAAAGCAGAGGCAAGAACAGCGGAGGAAAGGAGAGAAGGAAAAGCAAAGCTGTGCCAGGAAGAGCAGAGCAAAGCAAAGCAGAGCAAGGAAAAACAAAGAGAATCGAAGCAAATGTAAGGAGCTGGCGGCCAGCCCTCCTGCCGCTTCCCAGTGTCTGCGGGGGAAAGACCGCAGGGCCCTCATGCCGGGTAGAGCTGGCGGCCACACTCGCACGGTGGCTGTACCCTGCTCGCCCGCTCCCCGGCCTCCTTGACGCCTCATAGTCCACCGTGACAGTGGGCGAGAACCATGTCTTGCTTTACCTGTTTTTTTTTACGTATTTATTTATTTATTTATTTATTTAATCGTTGCCTTCCTTCCACTGTACTTGTGGGAATCGTGTAGTTACCTATCGTCGTTCAAAACCTCACCCAACACCATCCCCAGACGAGTAGCACTGGGGACCACCTGGCGGATCGCCGCACGGCTGGGGCCCCAGAATTGACCTTGTCGGGCGGCCAGGCCTGCTGCCCCACCCTCCGGTTCCGAGGGGACAGTCTTCGGGCCGCGGGGAGGCCAAGCTGTGTGTCTGAGGGTTTATGCGTTCATAAATATACCAGTCGACTCGTCGGCAAAATCGGCGCGACGGTCTGCAAGGCAAGCCTAGCACAGCACAGGAGAGCACAGCGATGAAGAGGAAAGCCGAGCAAGACAGAGCAAAGCCCTGCTACGGAAAAGAATGCGGCAGAAGGAAAAGAAATGACAAGCAGGGCCAGGAAAAGCAAAGCGCGGCCGGAAAAACCAAAGCAAAAAGGTCCAAAAATAAAACAAAGCAATGCAATGAATATATACCTCAAAGCAGGGTCAGGAAAAGCAAAGTAAAGCGTGTCCAGGAACGGCAAAGCAGTGCAAGGCAGAGCAAAGGAAAGGAGAGTAGCACAAGGAAAAGAAAAGCAGTGCCGGGAAATGTAGAGCCAAGGAAAGAAAGCAGTTTGAGGCAAGGCAAAGCACAGCAGGGGTAGGAAAAGCAAAGCAGAGCAGAGAAGGTAAAACCAAGCGGTGCCAGGAATACCAAGCAAAGAAAGACAAGGGAAAGCACGGCCTGAAAAAGCCAAAAGAAAGCGGTGGCCAGCAAAGGCAAAGCAGAGCAAGGCAAGCAAAGCAAAGCAAAGGAAAGTAGCACAAGGAAAAGCAAAGCAGGGCCAGGAAAGGACAAAGCAAACAAACCAAAGCAAAGCAATCTGCAGGCAAAGCACAAGCAAAGCAGAGGCAAGAACAGCGGAAGGAAAGGAGAGAAGGCAAAGCAAAGCTGTGCCAGGAAGAGCAGAGCAAAGCAAAGCAGAGCAAGGAAAAACAAGAGAATCGAAGCAAATGTAAGGAGCTGGCGGCCAGCCCCTCCTGCCGCTTCCCCAGTGTCTGCGGGGAAGGAAAGACCGCAGGGCCCTTTCATGCCGGGTTAGAGCTGGCGGCCACACTCGCACGGTGGCTGTACCCTGCTCGCCCGCTCCCCGGCCTCCTTGACGCCTCATAGTCCACCGTGACAGTGGGCGAGAACCATGTCTTGCTTTACCTGTTTTTTTTTTACGTATTTATTTATTTATTTATTTATTTAATCGTTGCCTTCCTTCCACTGTACTTGTGGGAATCGTGTAGTTACCTATCGTCGTTCAAAACCTCACCCAACACCATCCCCAGACGAGTAGCACTGGGGACCACCTGGCGGATCGCCGCACGGCTGGGGCCCCAGAATTGACCTTGTCGGGCGGCCAGGCCTGCTGCCCCACCCTCCGGTTCCGAGGGGACAGTCTTCGGGCCGCGGGGAGGCCAAGCTGTGTGTCTGAGGGTTTATGCGTTCATAAATATACCAGTCGACTCGTCGGCAAAATCGGCGCGACGGTCTGCAAGGCAAGCCTAGCACAGCACAGGAGAGCACAGCGATGAAGAGGAAAGCCGAGCAAGACAGAGCAAAGCCCTGCTACGGAAAGAATGCGGCAGAAGAGGAAAAGAAATGACAAGCAGAGGCCAGGAAAAGCAAAGCGCTGGCCGGAAAAAACCAAAGCAAAAAGGTCCAAAAATAAAACAAAGCAATTGCAATGAATACCTACCCTCAATTAAAAAACAAAAAAAAGGGTTCAAAAAAAAAAAAAACACAAGCAAAGCCAGGGTCAGGAAAAGCAAAGTAAAGCGTAGTCAAGGAAAGGCAAAGCAGTGCAAGGCAGAGCAAAGGAAAGGAGATAGCACAAGGAAAAGAAAAGCATGCGCGGGAAATGTAGAGCCAAGGAAAGAAAGCAGTTTTGAGGCAAGGTCCCCAAAGCACAGCAGGGGTAGGAAAGCAAAGCAGAGCAGAGAAGGTAAAGCAAAGCCGTGGCAGGCAATACAAAGCAAAGCAAACCAAAGGAAAGCACGGCCTGAAAAAGCTATGGCAGGAAAGGCGAAGCAGAGCAAGGCAAAGCAAAGCAGTGCAAACTGGCTACAAGGAAAGTCACAGCAGTGCCAGGAAACGTATAGCAAAGTAAAGAAAGCAGTTTGAGGCAAGGCGAAGCACAGCAGGGGTAGGAGAATACAAAGCAGAGCAGATAAAGTAAAACCAAGCGGTGCCAGGAATACCAAGCAAAGAAAGACAAAGGAAAGCATGGCCTGAAAAAGCAAAGGAAAGCATGGCCAGAAAAAGCAAAAGAAAAAAGCGTGGGCAGCAAAGGCAAAGCAGAGCAAGGCAAAGCAAAGCAAATGAAAGTAGCACAAGGAAAAGCAAACAAATCAAAACAAAAAGTTCGAGGTAAGGCAAAGCACAGGAGGGGTAGGAAAAGCTAAGCAGAGCAGAGAAGGTAAAGCAAAACAGGGCCAGGAATACAAAAGAAGCAAAAGAAAGCATGGCCAGGAACGGTAAAGCCAAGGAAAGAAAGCAGTTTGAGGCAAGGCAAAGCACAGCAGGGGCAGGAGAAGCAAAGCAGAGCAGAGAAAGTAAAACCAAGCGGTGCCAGGAATACCAAGCAAAGAAAGACAAAGGAAAGCACGGCCTGAAAAAGCAAAGGAAAGCATGGCCTGAAAAAGCAAAAGAAAGCCGGGGGCAGCAAAGGCAAAGCAGAGCATTGCAAAGCAAAGCCCTGCAAGGAAAAGAAAGCCTTATCAGGCAAAGAAAAGTCAAGCAGGGCCAGGAAAAGCAAAACAAATCAGGGTCAGTAAAAACAAAGCAAAACAGGGCCAGGAAAAACAAAAGCAGTGCCCACCAATGCAAAGCGAAGCAAAGCACAGCAGGGCCAGGAAAAGCAAAGCAAAGAAAAGCAGCGCTGTGAAAACAAAACGTGTAGTTATCTTAGTGTCGTTCGAAATCGCACCCCCCACCCGCCCCAGACGAACAGGATGGGGCCCCGTTCGCCGGGTTACGGGGAGCAGCGGGGCGTTCAAGAAGGCGGAGGGTGTGGCAGCAGCCCCCCGGTTTGCCTCGGGCCGCCGGTCGCTCTGACATCAGAGGCTCCTGCTCGTCCACGAGTGGCTCGCCACCTGTGCGACTCAGTTTGGCTGGCTGCCTGGCCGGTTTGCTTTAGCTGCTTATCATTATATAAATGATCTCTCTCCCTCTCTCCCTCTCTCCCTCTCTCCCTCTCTCCTCTCTCCTCTCTCTCTCTCTCTCTCTCTCTCTCTCTTCTCTCTCTCTCTCATATGTACTACTTAAAAGTTACTAAAAAAGAAAGTACTAAATAATAGTAAATGTATATATAATTAAAACATAATAAAAATAGTAGTAGTAATAATAATAAAAATCGTTGTCTGTTTCCCACTTTCCTTTTAGGAATCAAGTAGTTACTTAGCGTTGTTCGCAACACCCACCCTCCCCAGACAAATAGCAACGGGGCCCACCTAGCGGCTCGCCGGACAGCAGGGGCCACAGAATAGACCTGGCCCAGTGGCCAGATGCCTGTCCCCGTCCGCCAGTTCTGAGGGGACAGTCGCCGAGGTGCGGCGAGGTCAAGGTGTGCGTCTGAGGGTTTATGCGTTCATAAATACCACCAACGACCTCATCGGCAAAATCGGCGGGACAGTCTGCAAAAGAAGCCTAGCGCAGCAAAGCAGAGCAGAGCAGAGCAATGCAGAGGAAAGCAGAACAAGACAAGGCAAAGCCCTGCTAGGGAGAAGAAAGCGGCATAAGGAAAAGCAAAGCACGGCCAGAAAAACCAAAGGAAAAAGGTTAAAATAAATAAATAAATAAAATAAAATAAAATAAAAAAACCAAAGCAAAGCATGGCCAAGAAAGGCAAAGCAGAGCAAGGCAAAGCAAAGCAGAGCAAAGCAGCACAAGGAAATGCATAGCAGAGCCAGGAACACTAAGCAAAGCAAAACAAAGTAAAGCATGGCCAGAGGGGGGGGAAAAAAAAAATAGGGCCAGGGAATACAAAGCACAGCAATGCAAAACAAAGCAAAGCAGCACAAGACAAAGCAAAGCACTGTCTGGAATTCAAGGCAAAGTGAAGCAAAGTAAAACAAAGCAGGGCCAGAAAAGGAAAGAAAAGCAGGGGTAAGAAAAGCAATGCAAAGCATGGCCAGGAAAGGCAAATCACAGTAAGGCAAAGCAAAGCAGAGCAAAGTAGCACAAGAAAAACAAAGCAGGGCCAAGAAAGGTAGAGCAAGGAAAAGAAAGTAAATGAGGCAAGGCCAAGCACAGCACGGGTAGGAAATATCAAAGCAACGTAGAGAAGGGAAAGCAAAGCAGTGCCAGGAATACAAAGCAAAGCTAAACAAAGGAAAGCATGGCCTGAAAAGCAAAAGAAAGCATGGCCAGGAAAGGCAACAGCAGAGCAAGGGCAAAGCAAAGGAAAGGAGAGTAACACAAGGAAAAGCAAAGCCCAGCAGCCACAGGAAAGAGAGTTAAAGCCAAGGAATGAAAGCAGTTTGAGGCAAGGCAAAGCACAGCAGGGGTAGAGAAGCAAAGCAGAGCAGAGAAGGTAAAGCAACAGCCGTGGCAGGAATACAAAGCAAAGCAAAACAAAGGAAAGCATGGCCTGAAAAAGCAAAGAAAAAGCGTGGCCAGCAAAGGCAAAGCAGAGCAAGGCAAAGCAAAGCAAAGGAAAGTAGCACAAGGAAAAGCAAAGCAGAGCCAGGAAAGGAAAAGCCAAGGAAAGAAAACAGTTTGAGGCAAGGCAAAGCACAGCAGGGGTAGGAGAAGCAAAGCAGAGCAGAGAAAGTAAAACCAAGTGGTGCCAGGAATACCAAGCAAAGAAAGACAAGGGAAAGCATGGCCTGAAAAATCAAAGGAAAGCATGGCCAGAAAAAAGCAAAAGAAAGCGTGGGCAGCAAAGGCAAAGCAGAGCAAGGCAAGGCAAAGCAAAGCAAAGGAAAGTAGCACAAGGAAAAGCAAAGCAGGGCCAGGAAAGACAAAGCAAACAAACCAAAGCAAAGCAATCTGAGGCAAAGCAAAGCAAAGCAGAGGCAAGAACAGCGGAGGAAAGGAGAGAAGGAAAAGCAAAGCTGTGCCAGGAAGAGCAGAGCAAAGCAAAGCAGAGCAAGGAAAAACAAAGAGAATCGAAGCAAATGTAAGGAGCTGGCGGCCAGCCCTCCTGCCGCTTCCCAGTGTCTGCGGGGAAAGACCGCAGGGCCCTCATGCCGGGTAGAGCTGGCGGCCACACTCGCACGGTGGCTGTACCCTGCTCGCCCGCTCCCCGGCCTCCTTGACGCCTCATAGTCCACCGTGACAGTGGGCGAGAACCATGTCTTGCTTTACCTGTTTTTTTTTACGTATTTATTTATTTATTTATTTATTTAATCGTTGCCTTCCTTCCACTGTACTTGTGGGAATCGTGTAGTTACCTATCGTCGTTCAAAACCTCACCCAACACCATCCCCAGACGAGTAGCACTGGGGACCACCTGGCGGATCGCCGCACGGCTGGGGCCCCAGAATTGACCTTGTCGGGCGGCCAGGCCTGCTGCCCCACCCTCCGGTTCCGAGGGGACAGTCTTCGGGCCGCGGGGAGGCCAAGCTGTGTGTCTGAGGGTTTATGCGTTCATAAATATACCAGTCGACTCGTCGGCAAAATCGGCGCGACGGTCTGCAAGGCAAGCCTAGCACAGCACAGGAGAGCACAGCGATGAAGAGGAAAGCCGAGCAAGACAGAGCAAAGCCCTGCTACGGAAAAGAATGCGGCAGAAGGAAAAGAAATGACAAGCAGGGCCAGGAAAAGCAAAGCGCGGCCGGAAAAACCAAAGCAAAAAGGTCCAAAAATAAAACAAAGCAATGCAATGAATATATACCTCAAAGCAGGGTCAGGAAAAGCAAAGTAAAGCGTGTCCAGGAACGGCAAAGCAGTGCAAGGCAGAGCAAAGGAAAGGAGAGTAGCACAAGGAAAAGAAAAGCAGTGCCGGGAAATGTAGAGCCAAGGAAAGAAAGCAGTTTGAGGCAAGGCAAAGCACAGCAGGGGTAGGAAAAGCAAAGCAGAGCAGAGAAGGTAAAACCAAGCGGTGCCAGGAATACCAAGCAAAGAAAGACAAGGGAAAGCACGGCCTGAAAAAGCAAAAGAAAGCGTGGCCAGCAAAGGCAAAGCAGAGCAAGGCAAAGCAAAGCAAAGGAAAGTAGCACAAGGAAAAGCAAACAAATCAAAACAAAAAGTTCGAGGTAAGGCAAAGCACAGCAGGCGTAGGAAAAGCTAAGCAGAGCAGAGAAGGTAAAGCAAAACAGTGCCAGGATTACAAAAAGAAGCAAAAGAAAGCACGGCCAGGAAAGGTAAAGCCAAGGAAAGAAAGCAGTTTGAGGCAAGGCAAAGCACAGCAGGTGTAGGAAAAGCAAAGCAGAGCAGAGAAAGTAAAGCAACGCAGTGCCAGGAATACAAAGCAAAGCTAAACAAAGGAAAGCACGGCCTGAAAAAGCAAAAGAAAGCATGGCCAGGAAAGGCAAAGCAGAGCAAGGCAAAGCAAAGCAAAGGAAAGTAGCACAAGGAAAAGCAAAGCAGAGCCAGGAAAGGTAAAGCCAAGGAATGAAAGCAGTTTGAGGCAAGGCAAAGCACAGCAGGGGTAGGAGAAGCAAAGCAGGGCACAGTAAGGAAAAGGAAAGCAATGCCAGGAATACCAAGCAAGAAAGACAAGGGAAAACATGGCCTGAAAAAGCAAAAGAAAGCGTGGCCAGCAAAGGCAAAGCAGAGCAAGGCAAGCAAAGCAAAGGAAAGTAGCACAAGGAAAAGCAAAGCAGGGCAGGAAAGACAAAGCAAACAAACAAAGCAGAGTTCGAGGTAAGGCAAAGCAAAGCAGGGGTTGGAAAGCAAGCAGAGCAGAGAAAGTTAAAACCAAGCGGTGCCAGGAATACGAAGCAAACAAGCAAAGGAAAGCACTGGCCTGAAAAAGCAAAGAAAGCGTGGCCAGGAAAGGCAAAGCGGAAGCAAGGCAAGCAAAGCAAAGGAAAGTAGCACAAGGAAAAGCAAAGCAGGGCCAGGAAAGACAAAGCAACAAAACCAAAGCAAAGCAATCTGAGGCAAAGCAAAGCAAAGCAGAGGCAAGAACAGCGGAGGAAAGGAGAGAAGGAAAAGCAAAGCTGTGCCAGGAAGAGCAGAGCAAAGCAAAGCAGAGCAAGGAAAAACAAAGAGAATCGAAGCAAATGTAAGGAGCTGGCGGCCAGCCCTCCTGCCGCTTCCCAGTGTCTGCGGGGGAAAGACCGCAGGGCCCTCATGCCGGGTAGAGCTGGCGGCCACACTCGCACGGTGGCTGTACCCTGCTCGCCCGCTCCCCGGCCTCCTTGACGCCTCATAGTCCACCGTGACAGTGGGCGAGAACCATGTCTTGCTTTACCTGTTTTTTTTTACGTATTTATTTATTTATTTATTTATTTAATCGTTGCCTTCCTTCCACTGTACTTGTGGGAATCGTGTAGTTACCTATCGTCGTTCAAAACCTCACCCAACACCATCCCCAGACGAGTAGCACTGGGGACCACCTGGCGGATCGCCGCACGGCTGGGGCCCCAGAATTGACCTTGTCGGGCGGCCAGGCCTGCTGCCCCACCCTCCGGTTCCGAGGGGACAGTCTTCGGGCCGCGGGGAGGCCAAGCTGTGTGTCTGAGGGTTTATGCGTTCATAAATATACCAGTCGACTCGTCGGCAAAATCGGCGCGACGGTCTGCAAGGCAAGCCTAGCACAGCACAGGAGAGCACAGCGATGAAGAGGAAAGCCGAGCAAGACAGAGCAAAGCCCTGCTACGGAAAAGAATGCGGCAGAAGGAAAAGAAATGACAAGCAGGGCCAGGAAAAGCAAAGCGCGGCCGGAAAAACCAAAGCAAAAAGGTCCAAAAATAAAACAAAGCAATGCAATGAATACATACCTCAATTAAAAAAAAAAAAAAAAGGGTCAAAAAAAAAAAAAAAACACAAGCAAAGCAGGGTCAGGAAAAGCAAAGTAAAGCGTGTCCAGGAAAGGCAAAGCAGTGCAAGGCAGAGCAAAGGAAAGGAGAGTAGCACAAGGAAAAGAAAAGCAGCGCCGGGAAATGTAGAGCCAAGGAAAGAAAGCAGTTTGAGGCAAGGCAAAGCACAGCAGGGGTAGGAAAAGCAAAGCAGAGCAGAGAAGGTAAAGCAAAGCCGTGGCAGGAATACAAAGCAAAGCAAAACAAAGGAAAGCACGGCCTGAAAAAGCATGGCCAGGAAAGGCGAAGCAGAGCAAGGCAAAGCAAAGCAGTGCAAACTGGTACAAGGAAAGTCACAGCAGTGCCAGGAAACGTATAGCAAAGTAAAGAAAGCAGTTTGAGGCAAGGCGAAGCACAGCAGGGGTAGGAGAATACAAAGCAGAGCAGATAAAGTAAAACCAAGCGGTGCCAGGAATACCAAGCAAAGAAAGACAAAGGAAAGCATGGCCTGAAAAAGCAAAGGAAAGCATGGCCAGAAAAAGCAAAAGAAAAAGCGTGGGCAGCAAAGGCAAAGCAGAGCAAGGCAAAGCAAAGCAAATGAAAGTAGCACAAGGAAAAGCAAACAAATCAAAACAAAAAGTTCGAGGTAAGGCAAAGCACAGGAGGGGTAGGAAAAGCTAAGCAGAGCAGAGAAGGTAAAGCAAAACAGGGCCAGGAATACAAAAAGAAGCAAAAGAAAGCATGGCCAGGAACGGTAAAGCCAAGGAAAGAAAGCAGTTTGAGGCAAGGCAAAGCACAGCAGGGGCAGGAGAAGCAAAGCAGAGCAGAGAAAGTAAAACCAAGCGGTGCCAGGAATACCAAGCAAAGAAAGACAAAGGAAAGCACGGCCTGAAAAAGCAAAGGAAAGCATGGCCTGAAAAAGCAAAAGAAAGCGTGGGCAGCAAAGGCAAAGCAGAGCATTGCAAAGCAAAGCCCTGCAAGGAAAAAGAAAGCCTTATCAGGCAAAGAAAAGTCAAGCAGGGCCAGGAAAAGCAAAACAAATCAGGGTCAGTAAAAACAAAGCAAAACAGGGCCAGGAAAAACAAAGCAGTGCCACCAATGCAAAGCGAAGCAAAGCACAGCAGGGCCAGGAAAAGCAAAGCAAAGAAAAGCAGCGCTGTGAAAACAAAACGTGTAGTTACTTAGTGTCGTTCGAAATCGCACCCCCCACCCGCCCCAGACGAACAGGGAGGGGCCCGTTGCCGGGTTACGGGGAGGCGGGGGCGTTCAAGAAGGCGAGGGTGTGGCAGCAGCCCCCCGGTTGCCTCGGGCCGCCGGTCGCTCTGACATCAGAGGCTCCTGCTCGGCCACGAGTGGCTCGCCACCTGTGCGACTCAGTTTGGCTGGCTGCCTGGCCGGTTTGCTTTAGCTGCTTATCATTATATAAATGATCTCTCTCCTCTCTCCCTCTCTCCTCTCCCCTCCTCTCTCTCTCTCTCTCTCTCTCTCTCTCTCTCTCTCTCTCTCTCTCTCTCTCTCTCATATGTACTACTTAAAAGTTACTAAAAAAGAAAGTACTAAATAATAGTAAATGTATATATAATTAAAACATAATAAAAATAGTAGTAGTAATAATAATAAAAATCGTTGTCTGTTTCCCACTTTCCTTTTAGGAATCAAGTAGTTACTTAGCGTTGTTCGCAACACCCACCCTCCCCAGACAAATAGCAACGGGGCCCACCTAGCGGCTCGCCGGACAGCAGGGGCCACAGAATAGACCTGGCCCAGTGGCCAGATGCCTGTCCCCGTCCGCCAGTTCTGAGGGGACAGTCGCCGAGGTGCGGCGAGGTCAAGGTGTGCGTCTGAGGGTTTATGCGTTCATAAATACACCAATCGACTCATCGGCAAAATCGGCGGGACAGTCTGCAAAAGAAGCCTAGCGCAGCAAAGCAGAGCAGAGCAGAGCAATGCAGAGGAAAGCAGAACAAGACAAGGCAAAGCCCTGCTAGGGAGAAGAAAGCGGCATAAGGAAAAGCAAAGCACGGCCAGAAAAACCAAAGGAAAAAGGTTAAAATAAATAAATAAATAAAATAAAATAAAATAAAAAAACCAAAGCAAAGCATGGCCAAGAAAGGCAAAGCAGAGCAAGGCAAAGCAAAGCAGAGCAAAGCAGCACAAGGAAATGCATAGCAGAGCCAGGAACACTAAGCAAAGCAAAACAAAGTAAAGCATGGCCAGAGGGGGGGAAAAAAAAATAGGGCCAGGGAATACAAAGCACAGCAATGCAAAACAAAGCAAAGCAGCACAAGACAAAGCAAAGCACTGTCTGGAATTCAAGGCAAAGTGAAGCAAAGTAAAACAAAGCAGGGCCAGAAAAGGAAAGAAAAGCAGGGGTAAGAAAAGCAATGCAAAGCATGGCCAGGAAAGGCAAATCACAGTAAGGCAAAGCAAAGCAGAGCAAAGTAGCACAAGAAAAACAAAGCAGGGCCAAGAAAGGTAGAGCAAAGGAAAGAAAGAAATTGAGGCAAGGCCAAGCACAGCACGGGTAGGAAAACAAAGCAACGTAGAGAAGGGAAAGCAAAGCAGTGCCAGGAATACAAAGCAAAGCTAAACAAAGGAAAGCATGGCCTGAAAAAGCAAAAGAAAGCATGGCCAGGAAAGGCAAAGCAGAGCAAGGCAAAGCAAAGGAAAGGAGAGTAACACAAGGAAAAGCAAAGCAGAGCCAGGAAAGGTAAAGCCAAGGAATGAAAGCAGTTTGAGGCAAGGCAAAGCACAGCAGGGGTAGGAGAAGCAAAGCAGAGCAGAGAAGGTAAAGCAAAGCCGTGGCAGGAATACAAAGCAAAGCAAAACAAAGGAAAGCATGGCCTGAAAAAGCAAAAGAAAAAGCGTGGCCAGCAAAGGCAAAGCAGAGCAAGGCAAAGCAAAGCAAAGGAAAGTAGCACAAGGAAAAGCAAAGCAGAGCCAGGAAAGGAAAAGCCAAGGAAAGAAAACAGTTTGAGGCAAGGCAAAGCACAGCAGGGGTAGGAGAAGCAAAGCAGAGCAGAGAAAGTAAAACCAAGTGGTGCCAGGAATACCAAGCAAAGAAAGACAAGGGAAAGCATGGCCTGAAAAATCAAAGGAAAGCATGGCCAGAAAAAAGCAAAAGAAAGCGTGGCAGCAAAGGCAAAGCAGAGCAAGGCAAGGCAAAGCAAAGCAAAGGAAAGTAGCACAAGGAAAAGCAAAGCAGGGCCAGGAAAGACAAAGCAAACAAACCAAAGCAAAGCAATCTGAGGCAAAGCAAAGCAAAGCAGAGGCAAGAACAGCGGAGGAAAGGAGAGAAGGAAAAGCAAAGCTGTGCCAGGAAGAGCAGAGCAAAGCAAAGCAGAGCAAGGAAAAACAAAGAGAATCGAAGCAAATGTAAGGAGCTGGCGGCCAGCCCTCCTGCCGCTTCCCAGTGTCTGCGGGGGAAAGACCGCAGGGCCCTCATGCCGGGTAGAGCTGGCGGCCACACTCGCACGGTGGCTGTACCCTGCTCGCCCGCTCCCCGGCCTCCTTGACGCCTCATAGTCCACCGTGACAGTGGCGAGAACCATGTCTTGCTTTACCTGTTTTTTTTTTTACGTATTTATTTATTATTTATTTATTTAATCGTTGCCTTCCTTCCACTGTACTTGTGGGAATCGTGTAGTTACCTATCGTCGTTCAAAACCTCACCCAACACCATCCCCAGACGAGTAGCACTGGGGACCACCTGGCGGATCGCCGCACGGCTGGGGCCCCAGAATTGACCTTGTCGGGCGGCCAGGCCTGCTGCCCCACCCTCCGGTTCCGAGGGGACAGTCTTCGGGCCGCGGGGAGGCCAAGCTGTGTGTCTGAGGGTTTATGCGTTCATAAATATACCAGTCGACTCGTCGGCAAAATCGGCGCGACGGTCTGCAAGGCAAGCCTAGCACAGCACAGGAGAGCACAGCGATGAGAGGAAAGCCGAGCAAGACAGAGCAAAGCCCTGCTACGGAAAAGAATGCGGCAGAAGGAAAGAAATGACAAGCAGGGGCCAGGAAAAGCAAAGCGCGGCCGGAAAACCAAAGCAAAAGGTCCAAAATAAAACCAAAGCAATGCAATGAATATATGCCTCAATTAAAAAAAAAAAAAAAAAAGGGACAAAAGAAAAGCGAGCAAAGCAGGTCAGAAAGCAAAGTAAAGCGTGTCCAGGAACGGCAAAGCAGTTGCAAGGCAGAGCAAAGGAAAGGAGAGTAGCACAAGGAAAAGAAAAGCAGCGCCGGGAAATGTAGAGCCAAGGAAAGAAAGCAGTTTGAGGCAAGGCAAAGCACAGCAGGGGTAGGAAAAGCAAAGCAGAGCGAGAAGGTAAAGCAAAGCCGTGGCAGGAATACAAAGCAAAGCAAAACAAAGGAAAGCACGGCCTGAAAAAGCATGGCCAGGAAAGGCGAAGCAGAGCAAGGCAAAGCAAAGCAGTGCAAACTGGTACAAGGAAAGTCACAGCAGTGCCAGGAAACGTATAGCAAAGTAAAGAAAGCAGTTTGAGGCAAGGCGAAGCACAGCAGGGGTAGGAGAATACAAAGCAGAGCAGATAAAGTAAAACCAAGCGGTGCCAGGAATACCAAGCAAAGAAAGACAAAGGAAAGCATGGCCTGAAAAAGCAAAGGAAAGCATGGCCAGAAAAAGCAAAAGAAAAAGCGTGGGCAGCAAAGGCAAAGCAGAGCAAGGCAAAGCAAAGCAAATGAAAGTAGCACAAGGAAAAGCAAACAAATCAAAACAAAAAGTTCGAGGTAAGGCAAAGCACAGGAGGGGTAGGAAAAGCTAAGCAGAGCAGAGAAGGTAAAGCAAAACAGGGCCAGGAATACAAAAAGAAGCAAAAGAAAGCATGGCCAGGAACGGTAAAGCCAAGGAAAGAAAGCAGTTTGAGGCAAGGCAAAGCACAGCAGGGGCAGGAGAAGCAAAGCAGAGCAGAGAAAGTAAAACCAAGCGGTGCCAGGAATACCAAGCAAAGAAAGACAAAGGAAAGCACGGCCTGAAAAAGCAAAGGAAAGCATGGCCTGAAAAAGCAAAAGAAAGCGTGGGCAGCAAAGGCAAAGCAGAGCATTGCAAGCAAAGCCCTGCAAGGAAAAAGAAAGCCTTATCAGGCAAAGAAAAGTCAAGCAGGGCCAGGAAAAGCAAAACAATCAGGGTCAGTAAAACAAAGCAAAAACAGGGCCAGGAAAAACAAGCAGTGCCACGAATGCAAAGCGAAGCAAAGCACAGCAGGGCCAGGAAAAAGCAAAGCAAAGAAAAAGCAGCGCTGTGAAAACAAAACGTGTAGTGTAGTTACTTAGTGTCGTTCGAAGATCGCACCCCCCACACCGCCCCAGACGAACAGGGGGGGCCCGTTGCCGGGTTACGGGAGGCTGGGGCGTTCAAGAAGGCGAGGGTGTGGCAGCAGCCCCCCGGTTGCCTCGGGCCGCCGGTCGCTCTGACATCAGAGGCTCCTGCTCGGCCACCGAGTGGCTCGCCACCTGTGCGACTCAGTTTGGCTGGCTGCCTGGCCGGTTTGCTTTAGCGCTTATCATTAGATAAATGATCTCTCGCTCTCTCTCTCCATCTTCCCTCCCTCTCTTCTCTCTCTCTCTATCTCTCTCTCTCTCTCATATGTACTACTAAAAGTTACTTAAAAAGAAAGTACTAAATAATAGTAAATGTATATATAATTAAAAACATAATAAAAATAGTAGTAGTAATAATAATAAAAATCGTGTCTGTTTCCCACTTTCCTTTTAGAATCAAGTAGTTTACTTAGCGTTGTTCGCAACACCCACCCTCCCCAGACAAATAGCAACGGGGCCCACCTAGCGGCTCGCCGGACAGCAGGGGCCACAGAATAGACCTGGCCCGTGGCCAGTATAGCATGTCCCCGTCCGCCCAGTTCTGAGGGGACAGTCCGCCGAGGTGCGGCGAGGTCAAGGTGTGCGTCTGATGGGTTTATGTGCGTTCATAAATACACCAATCGAACTCATCCGGCAAAAATCGGCGGGACAGTTCTGCAAAAGAAGCCTAGCGCAGCAAAGCATAGGCCAGGAAGCAGAGCAAGGCAGAGGACAGCAGAAGCAAGACAAAGGCAAAGCCCCTGCTAGGGAGAAGAAAGCGGCATAAGGAAAAGCAAAGCACGGCCAGACAAAAACAAACAAAGGAAAAGGTTAAAAAAATATATAAATAAAATAAAATAAATTAAATAATACAATGCAAGCAGGGCCAGAAAAGCAAAGCAAAGCATGGCCAAGAAAGGCAAAGCAGAGCAAGGCAAAGCAAAGCAATGAGCAAAGCAGCAGAAGGAAATGCATAGTCAGAGCCAGGAACACAAAGCAAAGCAAAACAAAGGAAAGCATGGCCCAGAGGGGGGGTGAAAAAAAAAAATAGGGCCAGGGAATACAAAGCACAGCAATGCAAAACAAAGCAAAGCAGCACAAGACAAAGCAAAAGCACTGTCTGGAATTCAAGGCAAAGTGAAGCAAAGTAAAACAAAGCAGGGCCAGAAAAGGAAAGAAAAGCAGGGGTAAGAAAAGCAAAGCAAAGCATGGCCAGGAAAGGCAAATCACAGTAAGGCAAAGCAAAGCAGAGCAAGTAGCACAAGAAAAACAAAGCAGGGCCAAGAAAGGTAGAGCAAAGGAAAGAAAGAAATTGAGGCAAGGCCAAGCACAGCACGGGTAGGAAAACAAAGCAACGTAGAGAAGGGAAAGCAAAGCAGTGCCAGGAATACAAAGCAAAGCTAAACAAAGGAAAGCATGGCCTGAAAAAGCAAAAGAAAAGCCTGCGCAGGGAAGCAAAAGCAGAGAAAGGGAAAGCAAAGGCAAAGGAAGAGTAGCACAAGTGAAAAGCAAAGCAGATGCAGGACAATGTAAGCAAGGGAATGAACAGCCAGTTTGAGGCAAGGCAAAGGCACAGCAGGGGTAATGAGAAGCAAAGCAGAGCAGAGAAGGTAAAGCAAAGCCGTGGCAGGAATACAAAGCAAAGCAACAACAAAGGAAAGCCACGGCCTGAAAAAGCATGGCCAGGAAAGGCAAAGCAGAGCAAGGCAAAGCAAAGCAGTGCAAACTGGTACAAGGAAAGTCCACAGCAGTGCCAGGAAACGTATAAGCAAAGTAAAGAAAGCAGTTTGAGGCAAGGCGAAGCACAGCAGGGGTAGGAGAATACAAAGGCAGAGCAGAGAAAGTAAACCAAGGCAGGTGCCAGGAATACCGAAGCAAAGAAAGACAAGGAAAGCATGGCCTGAAAAATCAAAGGAAAGCATGG
>NW_026110094.1:0-3000 GCF_013377495.2 Cygnus atratus | reverse complement strand
CAGAATCCAGGTTTCTGAAGACATTTTAATTCACAATTTGATGATGTCATGGGAGGAAACAGATTGATGTGATTTCAAGCAGTGGACAAAGAAAAACTATACCTATGGCTAAAATGATACCCAGATTTAAAATACGCTGTCATTAAAAGTATAAGACGGCAAACTGGAATGTAGAATTACTAAAATATTACTTGATAAGTGAAAAATTTATGCTGTTCGTTGACCAAAAAACACCTCTATCGTAATGGAGGATAAAGGACACAAAACACAGAATTATTAACTGGTATACTTACATGCCATCAAATACTTTAAACTATCAGGAAAGATATTTAAAAGGATATCTGACTTCTAAAACTGACTTCTAAAGCCATTCGTTCTGATTTTCATTTCGTTTCAGATAATTGAAGGGAAGAACCCCAAACTAATGGCAGATAGTCTTCTACAACCTCTCTACTTATGAAACCAAGAGGAGACAGACATAGACATGCATACCTATGCTGAATTTTCTGTCTAAATGACATGACTATGAATGTGTCAATTTGTATCACCACTGTTGTGGAACAGTGAGACAAACCTTTACCTGCTAAAGTGCTGCAGAAAAAGAACCACTGCATTTTTTATACTCAGATAAGCTTCGTAGCTAAGAAATACAACAAATAGAGTGGACTTTTTCTTCCACTGAACCTGGACTTTTTCTTCCACTGAACCATTCTTAGTTGTTCAAAGAGCAATATAGCCTCGAGTAAAGTTCTTATTAATATTTTCATTAATTGTTATTTTGCACCACAACTCACACAGCAAAGAATTAAATGGTAATACCGTAAAACGGTAATAACATAAATTAATTATTTTTCCCCATCTCTCTCATATCTGTATATTTATGATTCAGAGGTTTCAAAGGGCAGTAAATCCAAATCTGGAATGCCTTATCTCTTTGAGTAGGTCTATCAAAACAAAAAAATAAATAACATGTTACTATTCAGATCTCCCTGATTGCATTAGTTGTTTGTAACTACAATTTGACTGTTTCTTATATGAGGACATGAAAGATATTTGGAAAAAAATAACAATTAGAAGAAAAACACTTTTTTTTTTTTTGTTATAGTTTAGTTTCATTTACTTTCTTATTTACTTATTATTTTTATAATCTTTTTTCTTGGTATATAATTATTAACACTGCACTTTTACTGCAGAAAATTTCATTGGAAATTTCAGTTACATAAAATGAAAGAAAAATAGCTTTTGATCCAGTGCATTTCAGAGAGTTATACGTCATAAGTTCCTTTTTTTTCATTATTTGCCTGGGATTTTATTTTATGTTTTCAGGTTTCTTCATTATGCCTGAAGCATGTCCTTGTTTCCAATGTTTGCTATGTACCTTTAATGTCCCTCACCACAGTACGACAGGGCTGGGAGTCTGATGTTGTATTTATTGCATGAGCAACAACTTAATTAAGTGGTGCTTTAGAAATATCATCAGTGCTTTGTTGCTACTAGTACACTTGGGCATGTATCACATTGTTCTGACAAATGTGTTGGGAGAATTGCTTTGTAGTTTGTCTTGCTTCTGGAACAGTACTGGCTAAGGACCCTGGAACAAATTGTTTCTATTACACGACTGGGGATAATACTCTTGGTTCCAAAAAATGAATCAGGATGAGGACCAAAATTATTTCAAGCCAGTACACAATCCAAATCAGAATTAGACCTCTTCACTTTTGTTGCTATCTCATATGCCTGCCATAGGAGATTATATTTCTCTTCTTTTCCTCCCTACTTTGATAACACAGAAAAACTAGGACAAAATTCCTTCTTCCAATCCTCTTTATTTGTACAGATAGGAAAGGAAGGAAAACAGAGAAGAAAGTACTTCATTATGCATTTTGTTAAAGCTGGACTAACATTTTCTGTTCTATTCAATTGTCTTGCATGTTGTGTGGTATATTCACTTGGAATCATAGAATCATAGAATATCCTGAATTGGAAGGGACCCACAAGGATCATCAAGTCTAACTCCTAGCTCCACACAGAATTATCCAAAAATCAAATCATATTTATGAGAGTGTTGTCCAAACACTTCTCGAACTCCAGAAGGCTCAGTGCCGTGATCACTTCACTAGAGAGTCTATTACAGTGCTCATCCACATTCTTCATGAAGAACCTTTTCCTGATACTCAACCTGAACCTTCCCTGACAGTGCTTCATGCCATTCCCTTGGATCCCATTGCTGGTCACCAGAACTTCAAGATACCTTTCCACAGGGCTCTCGACCCCCATTCTGTACAGGTGCAGAATTTGGCACTTGCTCTTGTGAAACTTCTTACTGTTGGTGATTGGCATCCCTCTAATTTGTCAAGATGTCTCTGCAAGGCCTCTCTACCCTTGCTGACGGAACTTGTTGATGGAATCAACAACTCCTCTCAATTTAGTATCATCTGCAAACTTACCCAGAATATCTTCTAGCCCTACATCCAATTAATTTATGAAAATATTGAAGAGAAGTGGCCCTAAAATGGAGCCCTGGGGAACCCCATTAATGACTGGCTGGCAGCTTAGTGTAAGCCCATTTACTGTAACCCTTTGAGTCCATATTTGACTGCTTGCATTATCCAGGTATAAATAAAAATAAAAATAAAAATAAAATAACAATAAAAAAAATGGGCTTGATTCTCAATTACTTTTCAGCAAGTGTAATTATTTGTACATATGTGAACCTCAGAGGAGGCTCAGACTGGACATCAGGAAAAGGTTTTTCACCAAGAAGGTGCTTGGACACTGGAACAGGCTCCCGAGGGAACTGGTCATAGCACTGACCCTGCCAGAATTCAATAAGAGTTTTGGACAACACTCTAAGACACATGATCTGTTTTATTTATTTATTGATTGATTGATTTATTGGGGGGTGGTCATTTGGGGACCCAGGTGGTCATTTGGGGATCCCTGTGGGTTCCTTCCAACTCTGATAATCTATAATTCTGTGGTTCTATAAGTGAGTACAAG
>NW_026110093.1:0-3000 GCF_013377495.2 Cygnus atratus | reverse complement strand
GCTGCCCTCCCGCCGCTCCTGCAAGATCAAGCTGGCCAACGCCTCTGAGAGCACCCTCTCCATTGAGATCACGCTTGGGGTGCAGCTAGACAACTCGGACACCTTCCTGAGCCTGGAGTAGCCGCGGCCAGCTTCGCCAGCAGCACGGCGCCGCCAAAGAGCTGCGCTGTGGCAGAGATGCAGTCTGTCGGGCACACGGCCAGGCATGCCCGACCCCACAGCTTCCACCTCAAACATCTGCAGACCTGCGCCCGTATGCTGGTGAGCAAAGGCTTTTCCCCCCATGCCCTGAAGACGGCTGTGATTCACCACCTGACAGCCACAGCCCTGGCAAGCCTGGCGAAGGAAAGATTGCCCCCTGCGCCTGGATGACCTCCTGCGGCGCCTCTGCTGCTGCCTGGAAAAGAAATGCCTCAACCGCTTCCTCGAGAGGGAAGGCAATGAGAGGGTACCTGAGGAGATGGATGGTGTTGTCCCCACCCTCCCAAACAGCTGGACTTCTCAACTTCTTCCAGGCAGTGAGCACCCAAACTCTTGTAGAGAGTCCATTCCGTCAAGGAGCTTCATCCTATATATTGATGCCAATAAATAGCTTGCGTGAACAAATGCTCTGACCGTGTCTGCGCAGCACTTTGTGAGGGAACGTGGGCACTGGGTGCTGAGTGCACCGCTGCCACAGAATTAGGAAATGTTTTCCAAAAACACAGGAGCCACTGACTGGCTGAGGTTGGAAGGGACCTCTGGAGGTCACTTGGTCCAACCCCCCTGTTTAAGCAAGGCCACCTAGAGCAGGCTGCTTAGGACTATGCCCAAGGCCGTGGTATTTGCAGGTCTGTCAGTCTCACTTCAGTGCCAGGTGAAACCACGTAGAAGACTAGTTTGAGAGTTATTGAAAACACTTGAGAGACAACGCAGTCACTGGTCGTAGCCAACATGGGCTCCTGAGGGGAAACTCCTATTTAACTCAATTTCATTTTACGACAAGGTTACCCATCTAGGTGACAAAGGGAAGCCTGTTGATGTAATCTTTCTGGATTTCAGTATAGCTTTTGATGCTGCTTCTCACAGTATCCATCCAGACAAAATGTCCAGCATACAGCTAGACGAGTACATAGTACGATGGGTGAACAGCTGGCTGAAGGGCCAGGCTCAAAGGATTATGGTAAGTAGGGTTACATCAGACTGGTGGCCAGTCACCAGTGGGGTTCTCCAGAGCTCCATTTTAGGGCCAGTTCTCTTCAATGTTTTCATAAATGATCTGGGCACAGGACTTGAATTCACACTAAGTAAGTTTGTAGATGATTCTAAATTAGGAGGAGCTGCTGACTGCGTCGAGGATAGAGAGGCCTTGCAGAGAGACCTTGACAGACTATCATCGGCAATCATCAGCTGTGTGAAGTTCAACAAAAGCAAGTGCCAGATTCTGCACCTGGGAAGGAAGAGGCGATCCGGAATATACATACAGACTGGGGGATGAGAGGCCGGAGAGCAGCCCCGTGGAGAGGGATACGGGGGTTCTGCTTGACGGCAAGTTGAATAAAAGTCAGCAGCGTGCCCTGGCAGCCCCAAGAGCCAAGCGCACCCTGGGCTGCATGAAGCCCAGCACAGCCAGTCCGGGGAAGTGATTGTCCCGCTGCCTTCTGTGCTGCTGCGGCCTCACCTCGAGTGCTCACCGTTGAAAAGCATAGCAGAGGAGGGGAGAGGAGGGGGATTGCTGTGATGCGGCTGTGGTGCCTGTGACAGCACAGAGGATGAGTCACAGGGGGGGAGCTGTCATCAGGGCCAGCAGCAGTCAGCGCCACCACACTGTGGCCTTGGCCATCGGTGAGTGCGGTTCGCACCTCCTGCAAGCCATGGCTCGCCTGATCTTCCTCGCCCTGGCTGTGCTGGGCATTGCCCAGAAGCCGTGGTTCGTGGATGATCATGTGGATGCGGATGCAAACGAGCGAATGCAGCAGCATGCAGAGCAGCTGATTGAAGGCATGGCTCAGCTGCTGCATGAGATGGAGAAGAGGAGCCAGGAGCAGAGCAGGGTGGCCCTGGGAGCCCTGCTCTTCACTGCTTTGCAGCAGTGGCAGCTCTGGACCTTTGTTGACCTCCTTGTCCTGCTCTTCGGGCTCTGCCAGTGGCTCAGGAAAAGGAGCTGTGGGCCGGGCAGCAGAAGCGAGCAGGGCAGCTACCCAAGGAAGAAGGAGAAGGAGAAGAAGAAGGATGGTGTAGAAGACGACAGCGACACCAATGACACCTGGGATCTGGGCAGGGTTTGGGCCGATCGCACCCAGTGGCCGGCACCGTACATGGCCGACAAGTGCAAGGTGGTGGAGGAGCTGGTGGACGAGCTTCTTGGTGCCTGCCAAAGACTCTCCGGGAAATCCCTCTTCAAGCCACGGCTGCAGCCGGCCATCGATGTGGGCTGCCTCTACGACGGCTGGAGTGCCCGACAGGACAGCGTCCTCTACCGCCTGCTCGTGCCCCTGAGGCCTCCCCCCGGGCACGCCTTCCACCCGGAGCTGGGCGCCGCAGGGGAGACGCCAGCGAAGAACCCCGGCCTGCGCGTGGAGCTGGAGTGCGCCTGCGCAAGGGAGCGGCTGGTGGGGGACATGCTGTGCTTCCTCCACCACCCCGAGGACGAGCTGAGGAGAAGACAGGAGCCCAGCCTGCTACGCACCCTCTGCACCGGCTCCTACCTGGATGTGGAGGAAACCACCCGCTGGTTCCAGGCCTTGGTGAAAGCAGCCTGGGAGCTTCTGCCGCAGTCACACCATTGGCGCCTGACGGTGCTGCCCTCCCGCCGCTCCTGCAAGATCAAGCTGGCCAACGCCTCTGAGAGCACCCTCTCCATTGAGATCACGCTTGGGGTGCAGCTAGACAACTCGGACACCTTCCTGAGCCTGGAGTAGCCGCGGCCAGCTTCGCCAGCAGCACGGCGCCGCCAAAGAGCTGCGCTGTGGCAGAGATGCAGTCTGTCGGGCACACGGCCAGGCATGCCCGACCCCACAG
>NW_026110092.1:0-3000 GCF_013377495.2 Cygnus atratus | reverse complement strand
ACAGGCTCCCCAGGGCAGTGGTCATGGCACCGAGCCTGACAGAGTTCCAGAAGTGTTTGGTCAACGTGCTTAGACATATGGTTTGATTTTTGTACAGTCCTGTGTGGAGCCAGGAGTTGGACTCGACGATCCTTGTGAGTTCTTTCCAACTTTGGATATTCTATGATTCTATGTTATGTTATATGAAGTATAGATTTTCCTTTTTTTTTTTTTTTTCCAGTTCCCTTGTAATAAAAGCACTTGTTTGTTTGTTTCTAAGTTTTTTTTTTTCTATTTTTTTTTTCTCCAGGAGAAAAGACCAAATTTCTTTTTTTTTTTCTGTTTCTGTGAAAGGCTGTATTCTCCCACATAACTTGCTCTGCATGTAGTTCCATTGACGCCATTTGAAATTGTCATAAATGCTATTATCTTGCATAACCTGTGCTTTTTTTTAACTGATTTCACAGGTGGTCCTGCTGCTGTCATTTATGATCATGACATAAGAGCTTTTCAAAATAAATTGCTTTATTTATAGTTTAGCATAAATTATGCCTGTTTTTAGAGTTTGAAAAAACAATTGACAATGAAATTATTTCTTCACGTGTGCACAGGTTATTTCAGAATATGAAACTGGGGCTAGGTTTTAGTGAGTCTTTTACCCAGCATTTCTGAAGGGATGTTTTATCAGTTCTAACTGGTAAACAGATAAACTGATTAATGCAATTCTACCATTAGAGGAAACATCTCTTGCATCTGTGGCTTCTTTTTTTAAAGAAACATTTTATGTTTGATAATACCTTTCAGATATGTGATCTCTCCTACTGAATCTCTTGCTTTAAATGTGCATAATAATTTTTTAGGCCTTCAGTTTCTTCTGGTTTAAAAATAAAATAAAACCAACCACAATAGCTAAAACAGTATTTTGTTTTGTTTTCCTACTGTTGAATTAGGCTTACTGAATTTGTTCCAACTTGAACAGGAAATACATGGATGTACTTTTAAATAATATAAAAAAAATCCTCTGACACTAGCTATTTCAGTCTCTGATCTTTTCTTCTGTTGCAAATTCATGCTTTATTTTTTTAGTCATAAACTTTTAAACTAGTCTTGTTACATAATGCTTTGTCTACCATGAGCTTGCAAACTGTCTCTGAAGCTGACTACATTACTCCCAATTGCCTTCTTTCAATTTCCAGATTCTTTCTTCTGTTAAATGAACAATAAAAGCTAATGCATGCCACTTACCTTTTACACCTGTGTAGTATGTTATCCAGAGCTGTAAATGAAATTACCACATTCAATTTCTACTTTCTTTTTCTTTCCTTTTGTCAGCTTTCAATCTCTGTACAAAAACTGACCATTCTTTTCCAAATTCCATCCTGTAGATATTGCATGCTAATGTGGAACATCATAAATTATGTTTAAGGATGGTATAAGGAAGATTGATGTCCATTTCTTTCTTCTTTTCAACTATAGCTGTAATATCATCAGCAATTTCCAGTAATTAGTGGGGGTGGGGTGGGGAGAAGGGAAGAGCATGGATGGACGTGGTTGACATTTCTTGGAATTGTTTCGTACACTTCTGTCTTAATACAGTAGTCAATTATCCAACCCTTTATGTCCAACTTAACCTAGGCCATTAGAACAGTATTTTTTTGGTAGATGTCTCTGCATGCACAGGATATATCCCATTAAAGATGCCATTTATTACATTAAGGGACTCAGATTCTTAATTGCTTGCTGCATCAATAGTGCTTGGGACATTAGGGTCACTGGCAGCATCTGGAAATATATGCTGCAGTTTTTCAAGCTAAATGACTCAGATTTGACTTCATAAAGAAACAACTGCTTCTAATGAAGGACTGGCTAAACAAACAGCAACAACAAATTGCCCCCCCAAAATTTCCAAGTCTTTGACATGTTTATCCAGAATAGAAGATTAAATTAGAAATGTTACCTTCCTGCTAAGACTTGAAATGTAATTAGCCTGTTCCCATCTCTAGATCAGTTCTCACAGTGCTGGTTCCCTGTCATTCAAATTCTTCCTTCACCAAATGGAAACATGACCGTGTTTGATGGGGAAGGCAGTCTAAGCAGGTAAGGAATGGGAAGATGAGGCAACTGAACCACGTCTCCTAGGAAGCATGACTTTCTATATAATTTTATTCTTTTCCTTTAAATATTTTTATTATTTTCAAGGAAAAACATTCATAGCAAGCTATTCTTTGAGGTGACATTTCAGTGCCACAAATGAACCTTTAGGAGGCCAGCTGTAACTGGTTTTTGCACTGTGCATTGAGTTAATGTTATGCAGAGCTGAACATTTGGTGTCAAGGCACTAAATAAAGCTGACATTTACCAGACTCTTTGGCTCTGAGGAAGTCCAGAACTTTGTACTCGAAGGAGTCATATAGGTTTTGCTCCTGCTGTCATTCAATACATGCAACTGAAAAGTCCTTTACCTGCTAAACAAATATGTGTGACACAAAGCAAAAGTATGCTTCCAGTCTATGTGTAAAATGTTAGACTGCATGTAAATTGCCAGCTAAAACTGATCATATGTACTCAGTTTTACCATTTTCATGATCAGCCAAGCAATTTGTCATCTTTCCATCAGTTTCAATTAGTGGCAAAGTTCGTGAGATTTATTGTGCATCTTGAAGTTGTTTCTCCATGTCTGGTTGATACTCTGTTGAAATATGTATTTGATCTACCCCTGAACTTCAGAAGTTGAGGCATCAAGGGAGGTAAATCTATTGATCTGGAAGCCTTTCAGTATACGTTGTACATAATGTGGCTGGTAGACTCACAGTTTCAAGAATTCCTTCAACCGTCCACAGAACCCAGCTCTGTAATTGATGATGACAGCATCAATCACAGCATCCTATCTCACCTTCTTCCATTTTTCTACTACAGTTTAACAAATTGACAATTAAAGTACTTAATGATTAATGTAGAATTAGAACGTTGATAATGCTCATAAAAGAACAACTGTTGAAGAATGATGGCAAGAGGGTCATG
>NW_026110091.1:0-3000 GCF_013377495.2 Cygnus atratus | reverse complement strand
GGATCCCCCTGTCACGCCATAAATACAGATGGGCTCTGGCCCTTTACAGCTTGATGGCATTAGAGTACATTGTGCACCGGTGTCTACTAAAGCCTTATACTTCTGTGCGTCAGACGTGCCAGGCCATCGAATCCACACAGTCCAATAAACTCGGTTGTCCCTTTCCTCCCCCTGGCTGGAGGCAGGGCCCCTCTAGTCCTGGTCAGAATCTTCGTTTCTGTGTTTAAAAGACTGCCTGCTAGAAGTTGGAGCAGCAAACTTTTCAGAGAACCCCTTTCTCCCGATTGTTTTCTTTTGTAACTCACGTACCCGTGCCTCTAGGGTCTCAGTAGATTTTCCATCCCATTTTCTCATGTCCTCTCCATGGTCACGTAGGTAGAACCACAGGGTGGCGCGGGGTGTGTACCCACCATATTGTCTTCTTTGCACGGATGCGCGTTTACCCCTAATAGCCGAGACGCTGGTTCGTACAGGTGGGGAAGAAAATACACTCTCTTTAAGTTGGTGGACCTCTTCAAAAAGTTTCTCCAAAGTATTCTCTTTTAGTTGGTGGCCACTGGTTTGTTCAGGTGGGGGGGAAGATAAATTCTCTTTAAGTTGGTGGAACTCTTCAGAGAGTTTCTCCACAGCCGAGACGCAGGCCTGTAGGGAAGAGGAGAGATTTCCTTCGTACTGCCGGAGTTGTTTAGCCATGTCACCCACTGTGGGATCTTCACCGTCTTTCCAGGATATTATTGCCAATGAGCTGGCCCATGTTGATGGTGCATTATGTACAAACTTCAGCCATATGGGTCGAGTACACTGGACGTCATCTGGATCTGTGGATGTTTGTGCGTCGTCTAGGTCCTTATAAATTACTTCCCGTACGGCTAATTCCCTCAGGTACTGGATTCCCTTCTCCATGGTGGTCCACTTGACTGGTAGACATACAAGTTCTTCCTTGTAGGGATACCTTCCCTTCACAGCTAACAGGAGACGCCTCCAGAGGCTGTGAGATCGTGCTCCATCTCCAATTGCTTTGTCAATGCTTGCATCTCTAGCAAGGGATCCCAACCGCTTGGCTTCCCTGCCCTCTAATTCCACACCATTGGCTCCAGTGTCCCAGCACCGGAGCAGCCAGGTGACAAGCTGTTCACCTATACAGCGACCAAAATCTTTTCGCACATCTCGTAGCTCACGCTGGTATAGGGTTCGGGTAGTTACTGTTGATTTTTCAACATCCTCATCCTCATCTTCATCCTCCTGTACACTTGATGGCCCAGCCTCGTCTTCTCCACGCCCAGACTTAGCAGAAGACTTTCTGCGTTCTAAACGACCTGAGTCTCTATACCATTTTTTCACCTTTTCTACAGGGGCAACTTGCACTGCTACAGCTCGCCTCTCCGACCCAGCCACAGGGTCTGCCACAGGGGTTGGAATACCCTCTGCAGGGGCAACTTGCACTGCTACAGTTCGTTTCTCCGACCCAGCCACAGGGTCTGCCACAGGGGTTGGAATACCCTCTGCAGGGGCAACTTGCACTGCTACAGTTCGTTTCTCCGACCCAGCCACAGGGTCTGCCACAGGGGTTGGAGTACCCTCTGCAGGGGCAACTTGCACTGCTACAGTTCGTTTCTCTGACCCAGCCACAGGAGTGGGAACGGCTGCGGGAGCTGGAACGGCTGTGGGTGCCGGGACGGCTGCGGGAGCTGGAGCTGGAACGGCTATGGGAGCTGGAACGGCTGTGGGAGCTGGAACGGCTGCGGGAGCTGGAGCTGGAACGGCTGCGGGAGCTGGAGCTGGAACGGCTGCGGGAGCTGGAGCTGGAACGGCTGCGGGAGCTGGAACGGCTGCGGGAGCTGGAACCGGGACGGCTGCGGGAGCTGGAGCTGGAACGGCTGTGGGAGCTGGAGCTGGAACGGCTGCGGGAGCTGGAGCTGGAACGGCTGCGGGAGCTGGAACGGCTGTGGGAGCTGGAACCGGGACGGCTGCGGGAGCTGGAGCTGGAACGGCTGCGGGAGCTGGAGCTGGAACCGGGACGGCTGCGGGAGCTGGAGCTGGAACGGCTGCGGGAGCTGGAGCTGGAACGGCTGCGGGAGCTGTCACTAGGTTGATAGTAGCATCAATTGCAGCTCGATAGGCACAGGCCAGACCCCAGCACGCCACAGTGATTTGTGTCACTTCGGAACTGCCGGAGTCATGACACCTTTTTTTCAAGCATTCTACCAGTTTTTTAGGATTTTGCAGTTGTTCAGGGGTGAACGTCCAAAACACTGGAGGTGCCCACTGCCCTAGAAACCTGCCCATATCCTCCCACACTCCCTGCCACTCGCAAATATCCCGCCTCAAGACAGATCTCCGGATGAGATTCCTAAGTAGTTGTTTAACCTTAAACAAAACCTGAAGCGCATTCAGGAGACATAACAACAAGAACATGCTGGTCTGAGTATCCCAAGGATATTCAACATCTTGGAGAGCTACCGTAACTAGCTCGGGGGATAAGAGGGTGGTGAAGGAGGAAGGGAGAGTGAACAGGTAGGAGAAAATATCTTCCCCTGTCCCCTCCAGAGATTGACTCCCTGATGAAAAAAGGCAATAGGTGTAATTGCTAATAGTTTCTGAGATATGGTTTCCGAAGTATAGAGTCGACGACAGTGCTGAGTACAAATACCAGGTTAGAGTCATGACCAGATATTTCATCATTTCATAAGCCATCGTTACACCACACAGTACCATAACAATCTTGAACCAGGGCCCGGAAAGGATAAACAGCATGACAGGGAGCACATACAGAAAGTAACTTGCTATAAAACTCAATTTGGGAAACAGGTATAGCAGACTTGAGATGAAAGCAATCAACATTGTGACTAGCAACTATTAAGCAGGTCGAATACTTATACCAATTTTAGTTTAACACACTCGGGTCAAATCTGTCGATATCTCAACCCTTCGTGCCCCACGTTGGGCGCCAAATTGACTGTTGTGGTTTAGCCCGGCTGGCAGCCAAACACCACACAGCCG
>NW_026110090.1:0-3000 GCF_013377495.2 Cygnus atratus | reverse complement strand
ACAGGCTGGATCGATGGGCAGAGGCCAATGGGATGAGGTTCACTTTCACAAATACTTTGGACACCCAAGCTAATGTGTTCTAATAGCTAATGGCAGGGTTTCTATGAATAAAGAAACTCATTGTGTGGACAGTCTTTGTATCTGAAAGAACAAGAATACAGTTACCTGAATATGACCCAGTCTTTGATACTGTTCAGTTTATTTACACTTATTTAGAGCATTACTTGAGTCTTCTTGTGGACAGCCATGTTGTGGTGGTTTTACATGGGTGGGCAGCTGAGCATCACCCCAGTTGCTCTCTCACCCCCCTTCCTCAGCAGGAAAGGGGGAAAAAATACAATGATAAGGACTCGAGGGTTGAGATAAAGATGGGGAGATCACTCAACAATTATTGTGATGGTCAAAGCAGACTCAGAGTGGGGAGATAGCTTGTTAGTAATAAGCAATAAACTTTACTAAAGAAGTGAGAAACAAAGGAAAGAAACCGAAAACACAAAACACCTTCCCCTCCCCATCCACCCTCTTCCACCTCCTTTCCCTGAGCAGTGTGGGGGAATGGGGTTTGTGGTCAGTTTATAGCACTTTGTCTCCACTGCTCCTTCTCGGTCACTCTCATCCCCTGTGCTGTGGGGTCCCTCCCACAGGATGCTGTCCTTGCCAAACTGATCTGGCGTGGGCTTCCCACAGGCAGCAGCTCTTCAACAACTGCTCCAGATATGGGTCCATACCACGGGGTCCATCCCCCAGGAGCAAACTGCTCCAGCACGGGTCCCCCACGGGCGGCAGCTCCCCCCAGGCCCCCTGCTCCTGCGTGGGCTCCTCTCCACGGGCTGCAGCTCCGGCCCGGGGCCTGCTCCTGCGGGGGCTCTCCATGGGCCGCAGCGTCCTCCAGGCCACATCCACCTGCTCCACCGGGGGCTCCTCCACGGGGGGGCTGCAGCGTGGAGATCTGCTCCATGTGGGACCCATGGGCTGCAGGGGGACAGCCTGCTCCACCAGGGGCCTCTCCACAGGCCGCAGGAGAACTGCTGCTGCGTGACCGGAGCACCTCCTGCCCTCCTGCTGCACTGACCTTGGGGGCTGCAGGGCTGGTCCTCACTCCTTGCTCTCCCAGCTGCTGTTCCACAGAAGTTTTTTTCCCTTTCTTAAATCTGCTCTCACAGAGGCGCAAAAAACATCGCTTACTGGCCCGGCTCTGGCCAGCGGCAGGGCCCTTACCTGACATGGGGCAGCTTCTGGATTCTTCTCGTAGAAGCGACTCCTATGGCCCCCTGCTACCAAAATCTTGCCACGTAAACCCACTACAGTATTGACTGTTACGCTTTAGTGAGAGTAATGTATATCAAGCGAAGCTTCTGATGCCCACACCAAGCTTATCTGGCTGACCACACTGGTCTGCATGAAGCAGAATATGTTCTACCTCCTTTTTTCCACGCTTTCCGCTTTAAATCAGCACCTATGGCATTCTTAATATCGTCCCTTCACCCAAGAAATTCACAGTAAACTCCTTTCTGTTGGGTTTCACAAGTAATTTTAATAATTAAAAGTTTCACAGGTTTAATTTTAACAATTAAATAATTCACAATTTTAATTCCAATAATTAAAAAATAAACGTATCAACAATAACTGCTTCATTCAGAGGAAGGGCAATTTCCACAGGGTGCGCTCTCCCAGCAGGCCACTAGATGGTACGACAGGATTCTGTCTGCACGACTGCAGCCACCCAGCGCTCCCAGGCAAAATCCTCCCGTCAGCAGCTAACATTCTTCTGGCTGAAGATTTGTAACTCTGCAATGAAATTTAGAAATTTTAATACACGCGCATTCATCAACATTTTTGTCGTTTACAGTTAATTGCTATGTTCCAGAGCTCCATCTTCAGCGGTGACTTTCTGAGGTGCGTTCACAGAACGCTTCACATAGCAGCATACTGCACAGACTGTCTCACAGCTGCCTGCTTAACACCTACAAAATGATGAGCTATGAAAATTAAGCTACAGGATTCACGTGTAGATTGTGATCCCACGTGGAAATCGCACTGACTGAGAGTCAAGAGCAGCTATGAGAAACTTCTGCTCTGGAGCATCCTCCAGAGGAGCCACCACATCTCTGGGCCTTCCTTGCCCTTTGGAAATGTACAGAGAAAGGTGCGGGGTAGGTTCTTTTTCTGCAGTGGACTTTTCCATTGCTTTTAAACAGTTTTACGGTTTACCTGCTTAAATTCATCCTTGCAGAGATTTGATTCAGAATTGGTTTCAGCTTATGAAATTAGCCTTATGGAAGCACCATCTATATTTAATGTTTGATACCACTTTGGAATGCAGACCACTAGCAAAAATGTTCCAAAATACTTTTAACCCCAGTGGAGAGAGAAGTTATATGGAGTGAAAAATTAAGAGCCTTTTACAATTTTGAATTAATGAGCCCATAGCTAGAACACGGTATACAGTTCAGAGTACTTCTATACCTGGTATGTGACACCTGAAAATACTTTAACAGGGATTGATTTCAGCACCAGAACCACAAATTACTGTCATTCCTTTACAACATCAGTCAATAAAATACCTTATGAAGTCAAGCTGTAATTGCTAATTAATTCCGTAACTCTAACTGTAAATTCTGACTAACCAAGTAACAAATTTTATTGTCTTAGACCTTACATTTGAGGTTCTCAGATAGCCTGGACGCTCAGCGCAGGACAGGAAAGGAGGGCTCAAACAACACTTGAAAGTTCACAGGTCTTGTATGGGTGGCAAGCGAAAGGCAAGCAGGGGCCAGCTGCACTAATGTACCTACACTTCCTACCTGTGGTAAGTCCACAGTCACTCCTCTCAACTCCATCCACGGCTGAACATCATCCTTCTCAGGCTGTCCCTTGATGGTCTGCCCCCATTTTCTTTTCTGAGTGGGCGTCTGTTCATGACCTGGACACGAATCATCTTATTTCGCACCTCGATGGTCCTCACTGACATTGTTGGTGGGCATCTGTCAGTGGCCTGGA
>NW_026110089.1:0-3000 GCF_013377495.2 Cygnus atratus | reverse complement strand
GTAATTGGTGTGCGAAGTGTTATGCCAAAAAGCACTTTTAAACACTCTCCCAAACACGTATAATTTCTTATACCTTTTTTTTAAAGCTTCTACATATTCAAAACAGCTGTTTCCAGCTCAACATATTTAACAATACAAGCTTTATTAAATATTCCAATTTAATTCCACTCCATACTAGTTACTAGAAGTATCCTGGATTTATTTTCCTTTCTATTTCTTCCTTCAGAAACAGACTGGATGGTCTTCTGCCTTTATAAACAAAAATATGCCAAATTGTCCAAATGTGATAGCAAATGTTCTAGACCAAGGACATAAGTAAAATACAGTACAGCAGTCCTGTAAGCACATGATCAGCTACAAATATTACAGTTTGGATAGATTCCCAGGATCACATATAACTTGAAATAAACAGCTGCTCTTTCACAGATAAACCGGTATATAAATAGACAAAACCAACCTCTGTGTAGTGCCAGAACTTGAACTGTGTAAGCATCATACATGAGGTGAAAAAGGTACTGTTTTATTTTTGATTCCAAAATGTATCTTTTTTTTTTAATAAGTTACAAAATGAAGTAAATGTGACCTTCAATGTATAATGGCCAAATAATTTCAGCAGATGTGCAATTACTAAGAACTACAAAACATTACCTTCAAATCTTGCTTGAGACAAGAAGGAGAGTCATTTTAGAATGGCAGAAAAGGTATTCGTGTACTCAAAGGAATGCCTATGCTTCACAGGCTGATGAAAGAGAACTGAAGGTCACTGCTTATGCAAGGTGTGACCTCTCAGAGACAATACCAGTATTTTATTTTGAGTGAAAAACATTCTGATTTGACAAAGGTCATGCAGAACAGCTCTTTTTTTTTCTGGAAAAAAAAAAAAAAAAAGGTTTTATTTATTATGCTACATGTCACAGGATTTAAATCTTTTCAACCTTGTGCTGAGCATGTTTCTTAGGCTGTATTTTCTATTGTAATTCACTTATTTGTAGAAAATTCTGTAAGACAGAAATGTCCTTGTCTCTTTCTTTTTCATAGAAAGATCATCTTCACTGAGAAACAACCCTTGGAGGTATTAAAGATTTTCTTTTGCTCAAAAATGATAAGACTAAGGTAAACATTTCACTCCTACTCTTTTATATCATTAATAATAATTGATTAGGGGGAAAATTAATAATTTTATTTTTTAGTTCTATGGCTCTCAAGTTTAGCTTTGTGGAGTCCCAGTTTGCATACATTGTATGGGCTCATGAGCTTGCATAAATTGCACTGCAACATGGAATGGTATGAGAGTGCACTTTTTTTAGAAACTCTGAAGTAACTAAAGCAATTGTAGATCTTTAACCATACAGCAAGCACTTAAGGAAGCTAGCCAGTCTTCAGCTAACTGAGTCAGCACAATGTGAATTCGAGTTTCTTGTTTCTCTAAGAAGGCTTTAACTTACTTATGAGTTACATGTGTAGCTCACAAAACTAAATCACAAGATGTGGTTGGAACTAATTAGTTGACATAACTGTGGTCTTTGACTTTTAAAAAAAAAAAAAAAAATGAAAACACTTCTACTCTGCACTGAAGCAGCATCAGCACTGTCACAGAGTTTGTGTGCAGAGAAGAATGGCCACGGGGGTCTCCTAGTCCACCCCTCTTCAGTCCAGTTTCCCATATGACTGAACTCCCTAAATATTCCCGGGGGCCCGAGGGCACTGCTGATTCACAGTCATTGTCACCTTTGCATTATGAATAAAGAGTTTGTGACATTGATATGATATTTTCTGTGGGATCTCACTGAAGACTGTAAGCTGGAAGCTAGCCCAAAATAAGATCCACAGTGTATTATCTATGGTGAAAATCACCTTATTTCCTTCACTTTATCCTGTGCTGGAATTCTTTCCATATCATAACTGAAACTTTGTTACAGATTCCTTTTACAAGATGTTTAACAATAACATAAGCTTCAGCTGAGCCTTTTTATGGTAGATATAAGGTGTTATACATAATCTTCTTAGGAGCTTTGCATTCACTGACATTTATAGGCAGAATAATAAAGTTATGTTGGTGTGATAGCCAGGAAAAAAAGAGTTATCATAGCAAATTAAATATTTTTTCTGAAAAGCATTTAATTAACAAAACAAGATACAGTAGTTATTGTTGGTCAATTAGAGATGTAATAATTACTCCTGATTAGCTGATGAGAAAAGGATAAGTAGGCAATTACTGTTAAAACAAGCTGAAGTGCAAATAAAATCAATTAAAATGTATATTAAAATAAGTAAGTGGTAGCTAAAATATGCAATCATGACTTGTGTTCATCTTCACAAAATACATGTTAAATTGTACTTTAAAAATTTCTCAGTATATGCCTCTCTTCCTTGTTCTTTGCTTTCAGTTGCCCCAGTTTTAAAATAAATAAATAAATAAATAAATAAATAAAATAAATAAATAAAGTGGGCTTCCAGGGTCTGTGAAATTCTTCTCAAAGAGAAATTCAGGATCAAGTGAGGGTATATTTTCCAAAGATTTTTCTCATTTATTAGAACCGAGGAAACAAAATAATAACATATTCAAGAATGTCTGCCCTTATTCTGTTCATAAATTATTCCCAAACAGACTGAAATTAAGGAATTCATTCTTATTCCAAATTACTCAAAAATAGATTGTGCAAAGATAGACTAGCTGTTCACTAGCTCTTTTTATAATACTTACCTAAATCATATTTCATTGCTCCTTTACTTTGATTAGATCACTAAAGTGTTTATAAATCTGTTAAAGGGTAATCAGAGATTTTCTAGTGTTGAGTTCTTGAAGCTATCACTGAGAAGCAGAGAATAACAAATCCATCCATTAATGAAAAATAAATTTGATTAGCAAATATTTAATCAAATGTCATTGACAACAACTTAACCTTTCACTTTTGAAAGGAATGGGTGCCTCTGTTTGATACAAAGTAATTTTTATAATATTTGAAATAATTTAAAGGGAGACACTGATTTTGGACTGCA
>NW_026110088.1:0-3000 GCF_013377495.2 Cygnus atratus | reverse complement strand
CTTCACACCTTTCTTCACTATTCAGTATGTAGCTTTCGTTGTGGTGGTGTCAGATAGGGTCATACCATTCTAAAGCACGGGTGAATCTTTCTTTCCCTTGGGAAACTCTACATGCTCGATGAGAGGACTTTTATTTTGTGGGAGTGTCGATCTGCTTGAGGCTACGTAGGAAGGCTCTGCAGAGGGATCTGGATAGGCTGGCTGGCTGGGCCGAGGCCAAGTGTATGAGGTTCAACAAGGCTAAGTGCAGGGTCCTGCACTGGGAGCACAGCACCCCCACGTAATGCTGTGGGAAGTGTGCTAGAAAGCTGCCCGTCGGAAAAGGACCTGGGGATGTTGGTCGGTAGCCAGCTGAATATCAGACAGCAGTGTGCTGGCTACTCTGGGCAGGTGGCCAAGAAGACCAACAGCTTCTTGGTTTGTATCAGAAGTAGTGTGGCCAGCAGGCCCAGGGAAGTGATTGTCCCCCTGTACTTGGCTCTGGCTCTTGGTTGCACCTCACTCTGTGTTCAGCTTTGGTCCCCTCACTACAAGAAAGTCACTGAGGTGCTGGAGCACGTCCGAAGAAGGACCATGAAGCTGGTGAAGGGTCTAGAGAGCAAGTCCCATGAGGGAAGTTGTTGCGACGCCATCCCTGAGATATTAAAAAGACGTGTAGATGTGGTACTTAGCTACATGGTTTAGTGGTAGACTTGGCAGTGCTGGGTTAATGGTTGGAACTGATGGTCTTAGAGGTCTTTTCCAACCTTACGATTCTGTGATTTCTGTGCCTCGGCTTGGAGCACCTTTCTTCCTTTGGGAGGACTCGTTAGGTCATGCTTTGGTGCAGAGGGACCTGCAGTGTCCCTTTGTGGCCCATGCCTTGGCCTCACAGGCCATAGCTTGCTATTTCTTTGTCAAAAGACCTTCCTATGTATCATGGAAGGAGATGAGGTCCCTGTAGTGTTGCAGGCAACAGGCTGGGAAAGACAAGTGCCATTTGCTCCCCTGTGGGGAGAAGGCAAACCCACTTTGGGGACTGCTTTTGTTCAAGGACTCGGGTGCGCTTGGTGGCTCTTGCAGAACAATGGGGAACTGTGGTGTTTACCTTGAGGGAATTTCACCCTGGGGATAAGATAATCCATGATCTGAGTGACAGGCTGTGGCTGGAGGCTGTAACTGGATGCCAGAAGAAACAATACAGCAGGAGCCACCTGGACCAAGGGAGGACAGGCCTCATAAAGATCCAGGCAAATGCAGCTGGCAAACCCAACCTGAGCTGTTTTTGGCACCCAGTGACCCAAGCCAACAGGCCCCATCTCCTTTTCTGAATGATCACCATAAGAGGCGGCCCAAGCCCCAGACTAAATGAACTGAACCAATCTGCGTGGCTATTGGAATGGGCATGTGGTGGGGCCCTGTGATGGGGATGGCCCATAGACAAAGCGAAAGATGCCCGTGTAAATAGCAAAGGATGGAGAGGAGGGGTGGTGCCTGATGAGGATGCATTTGGGCAGCATAGGACGTGAGCAAGGTGCAGGCAGTGGAGGTTGTCTTGGGCCTGTCTGGGAGGTATGTGACTTTCTCCAGCGCAACCCCCATGCTGCTGTTTTGGATGTGACTTGAGACAAACAGGCACCGCGAGAAGGCTTGGGAGGGGGCAGCTGATGGTGGAAGGAGGGTGTAGCTGGGACAGCTGACCCAAAGTGAGCACCGTGGAATGTCATACTCAGAAGTCAAACCTGTCGGTTTGGCCTTACAGAGTAGCCATTGCTCAGACACTGGCTGGCCATTGGTCTGCTTCTGGGAGGCGGTGAGTGGTGGCTCTCCACTTCAGATTACCTCTCTTGTTCTTTTTCTCTTTCCCTGTCCTCTCCCACTTTCCCAGGAGACATGCGTACCAGGGGTGGATGTAGACAATACACGCAACCTCCATTGTTTTGTTTCACACCCTTTATTCACTGGGGAGCAATCCCCCCCGATTCCCTCCCAGAGCCTCCTTGGGAGCCGTGGCTCTCCAGGCAGATGGAGAAAATGCTCTCCTCCTCTTCCATGTCTTCCACCTTTCTCTTCTTTTTGGCTCTCTGGGTCCTGCCAGCTTTTGGGTGGCGGAGGAGCAGCTCTCTCAGGTGCTTCTGCATCAGGACGATGTTTCCTTCCATCCGGCATAGCACCTCATAGGTGTTGTAGGAGTACCCGCAGTGGCAGCACGTCCCTGAGGAAGCTGAGGGCGTCTTGCTCGCCTCCTGGAAACGAGAGGCCAAGGGGGGCATGATGAAAGGGACATGGCCCTTGCGGGGGCTAGAGACATCTGCACCTGGGCTTGGCCTCTTCTTGAGAACTTTGGGTCCTGCTGGGCTGCACCAGGCAGCACGATGTGCAAAGAAAGCCTCAGGCAGGCCCCGTATCTTTCTCCCTCAGGCATCACCCTGTCCCTGTTTCTTCTTCTGAAGATGAGACCCCACCTCCGCCTCCCAGGGGTGGGAAGAGGTCCAGGGAAGCCCCAGGGCACCTTAGGGTCCTACTGAGTCCTTCATGACCACATGGGCTATTACTCCTTGTCCTACCCGTTACTGACCCAAACTTTAAGGCCTGGCAGTCCCAGCAACCTGGCACTGTCTGGACTGCCCGACCTCCGTCACTCACCTCTCTCTGGCGTCTCCTGGCTTTCCTCCATACGCAAATCCTCCAAAGGAAAACCCCGCCGAGCACGCACAGGGCTGGGCTGCTCCCGTAGAGCACCTCCACGGACCGAAAAGTTGCATCCAGCATGGCCAGCGAGGACCGAAGCTGGCCCAGCAGGTAGGGCAGGTAGGAGCACTGGCTCTCCGTACCAGTGCCCTGGTGCTCCAGGTCCTCAGGAGCCACGTCCCACATAAGCGTGGCCCAGGAGGGCCGGCTGGAACAGCCAAGGCTGCCAGGGAGCAGAGAGGCCACGCAGAGCAGGAAGACAAGGGAGAGCCCCGGGCTGAGCATTTTGCTGCTCCTTCTGAGGGCTTGATCTCTGGCCATCACGAGCAG
>NW_026110087.1:0-3000 GCF_013377495.2 Cygnus atratus | reverse complement strand
CAGTCATGGAAATTTAATTGCATTTATCAACTGTAATGAAGCAATTTCTTCGGCTTTCCGTGGCTGCACCTGTCTGGGTCTTTAAAACCCAGCAAAAGCTGGTATGATGGGATCCTGCAGTAGGCAGTTGACCTATGGAGCTTTGAATAGGGATATAAGACTCTTATTAAAAAAAAAAAAAAAAAAAAAAAAAGTTTTATGCAGGATCTTTTATCCAGTAAATCCAAAAGCATCTAACTCTCCCCCAGCACTTCACTGACTGCTACTACTTCACCTGTCTACATGGGAAAAAAACAAAAAGAAATACCAAAGCCTTTAATGACGTTGAAGAATATGTTATATAGCACTGAATGCACCTGTCTCTGTAGTAGTGCGCAGAAGCTGTTTAAAAACAGGCAGATTAAAAAAAAAAAAAAAAAAAAGATACAAGCAGATATGAAAAACTCAGATTTGAAAGGACTTTAGTTTGGGAATTGTCATTAAATGCATTTGGGTTTGCATGTGTGCACCCAGGTGGTTGCAGAAAAGGCACAGTAGTGACACAACGAAGCAGGATTTTGCCCTGCCACACTGCAATTTTTCTTGCCGTTGCTTCCCGGAGTGCAGTGGCCAGGGTGGGGACTGTAAGACAAGCGCCTTCAGGTGACATCGTTGGCTCACTGTTGTATGCGGTGCTCAGAAGACTCTGAAATGAATTTACCGTTTCCCAAACAGGCCTTTTTAAGAGGCACTATTAGATGCAACTTGATTTTGGGTCGCTGAGGATGGCATGAAGAATCTTTCATTATGAACTTTGCCAGCAGACCCCCCCCAAGGGATCTCCCTCCATATGACTGCTAGTTTTAATATCCTTCACTCCTTAGAAGCAATTATCTCTCAAGCCCCAGGACACCCACGGTTTGGTCAGGGATGCTGACTCTGACGCACTGCCCAAAATTTTGGAGCTTAGCGGAGGACTAGATTTTTCTGCACTAGTCAGGCGCCACGTAAGCTCACAACTGCTGACTTGTGAAAGACCCCATCATAAGAGCAGACCAAGAAACGAGCATGGAAGTCCTGATCCCCACAGCTAAAGGTCTCAGTGGCTGGTTGAAGCCTTGCCACTTGTGGCACGCCTGGATCAACACACGTGTCAGCAGGGTGTGAAATGATTGAATAACAGGAGTTTTGCACCTTGCTTGGTAGCACGCGTCCTGTATTCACAGAGGACAGGAAATGTGCTAGACCTTCTACAGCCAGAACCAATGGCCACCTCCTTCAGTTCTTACAGCAAGTGTGGGGAAATAGAGTGATAACAGAGAGAGCAATGAAATGGTAAATGGGGAGAGAGGAGAGGGAAAAGGATCCCTTTTTGCCAGGTAAGAACTCGGTGATAAATAGGTCTGTGCATGTTCCCCGTCTCATTCCTCACTTGCCAAGTCTGATGCTATTTTCATTAGGTCATGTTACCATACATGTCATCTTATACAAAGGTGCAGTATAACACAACTGGAGGTTGAGGTGCTTGTAGTGAACACAAATGAGCTTGTAATGGTCCATCTGCTTTGATTTTATTTAGTGATCCCTCAAGGGCTGGGAGCTAGAGGGAGAATAACAATGCTTCAACCCATCTGCTATTGTAGTACCAGCTCCAGTTGAATTATCACATGTTCTGAGTGGCTGGCATATGCTGTGACATAAAGCTACAAGAAAGTGTTGCTCTCCAGCTGTTGTGTTGACAAATACTTTTCAGCCAGTCATTAAGTTCAGCTCAATAACCAGGGAGAAACTGCAGCTAAAAGTTGGTTATTATTTGATTTTATTTTAAGCATTAGAAATCACTAGCATGATATATTTTATTTAAAAATGTGTCACTAAGGGCACACATTGTATATGAGCTCCAACAATAAAAATTTCTTTGTGACGGCCATAAATTTTTGTGTTATAGGATCGGATGGGCATCTCTGTAACTGACAGTGTAAATCTTAGTAATGAAACCATGGCTAACCTTGTTTTAGAAGCAGCACATCTGAAGCAGTGTGCGTATAAACTTGTTGGCTTCGTGGTGCTATGGGCCATAAGCATGCTTGACTACAGAAAGGAAGACCCAGAAGGAGACTGTGATCTGAGGCCACACACAGTGCCAGACAGCAGGACTGTTTCTAAACTGAAGAAGAGGAAAGCAGGAAGGGATGCGAGTAGAGACATTCATCTGCTGGATGCAACAGGTTCCCAGGGCTCCTCTGGCCTTGCACCTCATCTGCAAGGTGCAGTTGCTAAAAGCAGCCACAAATTGTGCCTTTATGCCCTCTTCCCTGTTGGTGGCCTGCGGAAGAGCTCAGAGTGAAGACACTCTGGAGGCACCCTGATTTCACAGAATCACAGAATCATTTAGGTTGGAAGAGACCTCGTCCAACCTCTGACCTAACGGTAACAAGTCCTCCACTAAACCATATCACTAAGCTCTAAATCTAAACGCCTTTTAAATACCTCCAAGGATGTTGACTCAACCACTTCCCTGGGCAGCCTATTCCAATGCCTAATGAAACTTTCAGTAAAGAAGTTCTTCCTAATATCCAGCCTAAACCTCCCCTGGCACAACTTTAGCCCATTCCCCCTTGTCCAATCACCGGGCACGTGGGAGAATAGACCAACCCCCACTTCGCTACAGCCTCCTTTAAGGTACCTATAGAGAGCGATAAGGTCACCCCTGAGCCTCCTCTTCTCCAGGCTGAACAATCCCAGCTCCCTCAGCTGCTCCTCGTAAGACTTGTTCTCCAGACCCCTCACCAGCTTCGTTGCCCTTCTCTGGACTTGCTCGAGCACCTCAATGTCCTTGTAGTGAGGGGCCAAAACTGAACACAGTACTCGAGGTGCGGCCTCACCAGAGCCGAGTACAGGGGGACAATCACTTCCCTAGTCCTGCTGGCCACACTGCTTCTTATACAAGCCAGGATGCTGTTGGCATTGTTGACCACCTGAGCACACTGCTGGCTCATATTCAGCCGACTATCAACCAGT
>NW_026110086.1:0-3000 GCF_013377495.2 Cygnus atratus | reverse complement strand
TCTCAGAGCTAGGAAGTGTCTTCCCTTTAGGGTGAGGCCACCCTGTTCACAGAAGGACTTCTTCTACAGCCCCTGGACATCAGTGGCCCTTTCTGTGTCCACTTCTTGCCTGACTGCTAAATGGGATCAGGATTACTTGTCCATTCAAGCAGTGTTGGGGCGGAGGCGAGGACAAGGACTCCCAGTGAGCAAGGGGGAGTTGCTGTGTTCTCTGGCAAGGCCCTGTGCAGCTGGGGGAACACGACTGTGCCTGGGGGCCTGCATCCCATGCCAGCAGCACGGTCACTGCAGGCAGACCAAAAGGGGACTGCATGCCGTAGTTGGCAGGATTCGAACCTGCGCGGGGAAACCCCAATGGATTTCTAGTCCATCGCCTTCACCACTCGGCCACAACTACCTGCTCCAGCCAGCTCTGCTGGGATCGTCAAGTGCCCTGTGCAATGATGACCAGCTCCCTGGCACTCTCAAGGACAGGCTGCACCCAAAGCCAGTGCACAGAGGACCTGCACCATCAGCCCAAAACGGCACCTGCTGACAGGCTTCCTGGCCCCTTGACTGATGGAAACCCAGCGATAAGGATGCACCTACCAGCACCTTGGCCTCACACTGCCGTACGGCATACCCTGACACAGAGAATCGTATCTGATCACCTGCCATCTCTGCTGCTTCCACAGGAAAATGCAAGGGCACCTGTGTGGAGACAGACACTGATGCTGGTAGCTGTGGGATGGGATATTAGTCATGGGATGCAGTCTTTCCCAAACTGATCCAATTTGGGCTTCCAACACAATGCCGTTTATCAAGAACCACCCCAACATGGGCCTTACAACAGGATGCAGTCCTTCAGGAACAGACTGCTCCAGACTGGGCCACCTGCAAGCTGCAGCTCCCACCAGACACCCTGCTTCACCAGGAGCTCCTCTCCTCGGATTGCAGTTCTGGCCCAGAGTCTGCTCCTTTGATGGCTAACAGTGGTCTGTAACGTCCTTCGGGCCATATCCACCCGCTCCACCATGGTCTTTTACACGGGCTGCAGGGGGACAGCTTGCTCCTCCACTGTCCTCGACGCAGGCCACAGGGCAACTTCTTCTCCAGACCTGGAGCATCTCCTTCCCTTCCTTCTTCATTGTACTTGGTGTCTGCAGGGTTGCTTCTCTCTACTTTTCCTCATTCCTCTCTCCCAGATGCTGTTGCACAGCGTGGTTTTTTTTTTCCCCTTTCTTAAATATGCTATCACAGAGGCACAACCAACATCGCTCATTGGCTCAACTTTGGACAGCGGTGGGTCCCTTTTTGAGATTGTAAACAGAAAGGGTCTCGTGGGTGAAGTGGTGATTGGTGGACATCTTGTTCATAGTGACCATGAAGTAGTCAAATTTAAAATATTAGGTGATAGGAGGAAAACTACCACCAAAACTTCAACCCTGGGTATAGAGAGAGCAGACTTGTGGTTGCTCAGGGAACTAGTTAGTATGGACCCCTGGGAATTTGCTTTTGAAGGTGCTGGGATCCATCAGCACAGGTCACTTTTAAAGTACTACCTCTTAAGAGTACAGGAACAGAGGACTCAAAAATGTCAGCAGTCAAGCAGGCAGGACAGAATGCCAGGTTGGCTGAGCAGGGATCTTCTTCTAGAGCTTAGATGGAAAAAGAAAGTATATGGCCACTGCAAATGAGGTCAGGTGATATGAGAGGACTACAACATTGCTGTTCACCATTGTAAGGAAATAATTTGTGCAGCCAAAGCTCAGTTAGAGTTGAAGCTGGCCAACAAAAAGGACTTTTTAAAGTATGTTAACTGCAAAAGGAGGACCAGAGGGAACATTGGTCCATTATTTGATGAGGGTATTCACCTCACAGATGGGGATATAGACAAAGCAGACATTCAATGCCATCTTTACCTGTGTCTTCAACAGCAATGATGAGCTCTGGGACCCAGACAGCCCTGATATGGAGGACTGTGACTGCAGGAACAATAAACTCCCAGCCAACTCCAGACTTGTGTGGGATTTGCTGCTCCAGCTGGATGCATAAGTCTATGGGGTCAGATGGAATTCAGCCCAGGGTACTCAAAGAGCTGATCGATGTCATCATGAGACCTCTATCAATTATTTTTCAACAGTCTTGGGAATCTAGAGAGGTCCTAGTTGGCTGGAAGCTGGCGAATGTTGCCCTAATTTTCAAGAAGGGTGAGAAAGAAGACCCTGGTAATTACAGGCCTGTCAGTCTCACTTCAGTGCCTAGTGAAATTATGGAGAAGATTATGCTGGGAGTTATTGAAAAACACTTAAAAGACAACACAGTCATTGGTCATTGCCAACTCAAGATCACTAGGGGGAAGTGCTGTTTAGCTAACTCATTTTTTCTTTTATGTAACAGTGTTGACCAAGGGAAACCAAGGGAAACCAGTTGATACAATCTTTTTTTTTTTTTCTTTTTTTTTTTCAGTAAAGCTTTTGATACTGTTTCTCACAGTATCCTTCTGGACAAAATGTCCATCATACAGCTCGATAAATACATAATATGAAGGGTGCAGAGTTGGCTGACAGGTCAGGCTCAAAGGTTTATAGTAAATGGAGTTGCATCAGGATGGTGGCCAATCAATAGTGGGGTTCTTCAGGGCTCCATCTTGGGGCCAGTTCTCTTCATTATTCTTATAAATGATCTGGATGCAAAACTCGAATGTATACTAAGTAAGACTGAAGACATTAAATTACAAGGAGCTGTTGACTCCATCGAGAGTAGAGAGGTCTTGCAGAGAGATCTTGACAAATTAGAGGGCTGAGCAATCACCAACCTCGTGAAGTTTAACAAGAGAAGTGCCAGATTCTGCACCTGGGACAGGGCAACCCTGGATATATGTACAAACTGATGGACAAGAGGCTGGAAAGCAGCCTCACAGAAAGAGATTCTGGTCACTGGCAAGCTGTATATGAATCACAAATGTGCCCTGGCAGCCAAAAGGGCCAACCATACCCTGGGGTGCATCAGGCACAGCAT
>NW_026110085.1:0-3000 GCF_013377495.2 Cygnus atratus | reverse complement strand
CTTACGTTACAGCCACTGACATGGAAACAGACTGTCCTAGCATGAGCCTGGCAGGGACATTTGCCTCTAGGGACTGAAGTCTCTAGGATAAAATCCACAATGGCCAGTAAAGAGCACTTGGCCATTCTGTCCTGGCATTTCTCCTGGGTTTTAAAGCAGGGACATTCAGTTCCAGATTTTGGAACCACATAGTATCACCAACACATGAACTGTTATTTTCACCTCACAGTAATTACGATTCTTGGCTGTATTGACCATGAAATGGAGGAGTTCAAGATCCTGAGAGAAGACTGGAGGGTGCACAGCAAGCTCACAGCACAGGACTTCTGTAGGGTAGACTTTGGCCTCTTCAGCAATCTGCTTGGTATAGTATGGGACAAAGGGTACAAAGCCCTGGAATGGAGAGAGGTTCAAGAAAGCTGGCTAATATTCAAGGATCAAATACTTCAAGCACAGGAGGAATATGTCCCAACAAAGAGGAATTCGGGCAAAAAGACCAGGATGCCTCAATGGATGAATAAAGAGCTCCTGGACAAAGTTGGACACAAAAATTAAACCTACAAAAGTTGGAAGCAAGGAAGGTAGCCTGGGAGGAATACAGAGAAATTGTCTGAGCAGCCAGGAATCAGTGTAGGAAAGCTAAAGCCCTGATAGAATTAAATCTGTCCAGTGATAAAAGGAATACTAGGGAAAAATGTGGGCCCTCTTCGTAAGGAAACAGGAGACCTGGTTACCTAGCATTTGGACTGAGGTTTTCAATGACTTTTTGCCTCAGTCTTCACCAGCAAGTGACTAATATAGAGTATTAATATATAGTAACCGCACTGCTCAAGTTGCAGAAGGCAAAAGACAGGGACTGGGAGAATGAAGACCTGATCACTGAAGGAGATCAGGTCTGACACCTTCTAAGGAACCTGAAGGTGCACAAGTCCATGGGACCTGGTGATATGCATACAAGGGTCCTGAGGGACTGGACAGATGAAGTTGCTAAGCCACTATTCATCATATTCAAGAAGTCATGGCAGCCTGGTGAAGTTCCCACTGACTGGAAAAGGGGAAACATAACTCCCTTTTTAAAAAAGGGAATAACGGAAGACCTGGCGAACTACAGGCTAGTCAGTTTCACCTTTGTGCCCAGTAATATCATGGAGCAAATCCTCCTGGAAACTGTGCTTGGTGACAGCCAATGTGACTTCACTAAGGGCAAATCATGCCTGACACGTTTGGTGGCTTTCTACAGTGGAGTTACAGCATTCGTGAATAAGGCAAGAGCAACTGATATCATCTACCTGGATTTGTTCAAGGCATTTGACACCGTCCTGCATGACATCCTTACTTCTAAATTGGAGAGACATGGGTTTGATGGATGGACCACTCAGTGGGTAAGAAATTGGCTGGATGGTTGCACATAGAGGGGCCATGACAGGTGGGCCTGTGAAAACCTCATGAAGTTCAAGATGGCAGTGTAAAGTCCTGCACCTGGATCAGGACAAACCCAAGAACAAAAAGAGGCTGGATGGAGAATGGATTGAGAGCAGCCCTGAGGTGAAGGACTTGGAGGTGCTGGTGGATGAAAAACTCTACCCAAACTGGCAATGTGTGCTTGCAGCCCAGAAAGCCAACCATATCCTGGGCTGCATCAAAGGAAGGGTGACCAGCGGGTCAAGGGAGGTTATTCTCCCCCTCCGTCTGCTCTCATGAGACTCCACCTGGAGTATTGCATTCAGCTCTGGGGCCCCCAAGAAAAGAAGGACATGGAGCTGTTGGAGCAAGTCCAGAGGAGGGCCATGAGGATGATCAGAGGACTGGAGCACCTCTCCTACAAAGACAGTCTGAGACAGCTGGACCTGTTCATCCTGGAGAAGAGAAGGCTCTTGGGAGACCTTATAGCATCCTTCCTGTACTGAAAGGGGGGACTACAGAACAGATCTGGTCAGGGACTCTTTATCATGGAGTGTAGTGATAGGACAAGGGGCAATAGCTTTATCCTAAAAGAGGAGAGATTTAGATTAGATATTAGGAAAACATTCTTCCCAGTGAGTACAGTGAAGCACTGGAACAGGTTGCCCACAGAACCTGTGGATTACCCATATTTGGAGGTGTTCAAGGCCAGGTTTGATGGGGCTTTCAGCAACCTGATCTAGTGGGTTGCATCCAGGCTTATTGGGGGTGTGTGGGGATGGGTGGAACTAAGGTGGTTTTTAAGGTCCCTTTCATCCCAAACTGTTCTGATTTTATGATTATCTGATGTTATTACCTCAGATGGCTGCTACACTGCATACTTTGAGAAGAGTTTTAGAGCTTGTGGGGGAGGGGCATCTGAGCACTTTGGCAGGAAAAAATGCAATCAGGACAGTTAGCTCTTCAAACTGGAGAGATTGTCTAAAATTTTAGGAAGGAAATTTACTAAATGGAAACAAATTGCTTTTGGGAGGACAACAGCAGACAGAGACATACACGCATTATTTCAGCTGAGCCAGGGAGAAAAGGAAGTGGGGGCAGAAGCTTATACACATCCATCAATGTCAAACAGTTGCAAAAATAGTATAACTCATTATATTAGTCTTTTTATTATATTAGTCTATCATATTAGTTATTATATTAGTCTAAGTACTATTTCTGTGGTGCTAGAAGTAAATGTTTGCTTTCCTCAGCAATGGGTTATCTTAGTGATTGTATATGATGCATTGCATAGAGCACCTTTGTAAAACTCTTCTGACAGAGAAAATCCTTCCACATTGTAGGGAGGAGAGGAGCTAGAATGACAAATATAAAGAAAACATGTATGAAGAGTTATAGACAGATATTCATTGTTAAGTCAAGAGGTGAGAGATGTGAAGACTGGGTATGGAAGTATGAAAATAATTTTCTCACATGGAAAAGATTTATTTATTTTTTTAAGGGACATAGGTGGTTCTATGGCCAAGACCATAACTTTTGTATTTGCAGTAAAGAGTATGTGGAGTAAAGATTTAGGAAATATTTGAATAAGCAATACTG